>NC_090068.1:11928602-11956171 GCF_038355195.1 Osmerus mordax | reverse complement strand
AGAGGCTTGAGGACTGAAAGAGAGGGATAGGAGAGAGAGAGGGATGAGGAGAGAGAGAGAGGCATGAGGACTGAGAGAGAGGATGAGAAGAGGGAGAGAGGATGAAGAGAGGGAGAGAGGGATGAGGAGATGGGAGAGAGGGATGAGGACTGAGAGAGAGGGATGAGGAGAGAGAGAGATGGATGAGGACGAGAGAGAGGGATGAGGAGAGAGAGAGGGATTGGGACTGAAAGAGAGGGATGAGGAGAGAGAGAGAGGGATGAGGACAGGGAGAGATGATGAGGAATGAGAAAGAGGGATGAGGACAGGGAGAGATGGATGAGGACTGGGAGAGACAGAGCTCACCAGAGAAAGACAGTGTGGATGACCTGAGAGGCATGTGAATGGACCGCCTGCACATATGAGAACGATCTGAGCTGTTAGCTGTGCCATGTACATCAGGACTGAAGGGGAATGTGTCACATGTGTTGCCCTTGAGAAAGACATGGATCGCAATCACTGCTCCTGATTCTTCATTACTGTGTGTGTGTGTGTGTCTGTTTGTGTGTATACACGTGTGTGTGTTTGAGCAAGACAGCGTGCGTGTGACTGTTTACGTGTGTATTAGTGAGCGCGCGTTTGTGCGCGTGTTAGCGAGTGAGCGTGTGCATTAAGAGTCTGCTCACATATCATACCTCTTCCTGTTCACATGCTTGAGAGCTCGGTTGTCATGGAGACTGGGTTGAAGGGGGCAGGAGAGGGGAATGTGTAGCGGCCTCAGTGGTGCTCGCTAAACTGCTGGTAAACAGGGACGCTCGGCGCGGTAAAGACTTTGAGGTGACTCACTCTGTGACATAACAGGAAGCAAACATTCCCAGTTCTCTGAGTTCGCACGGACGCTATTTCCACGTATGGTGGTTTACTGAGGAGACGAGCGTGTTGGGCAGCTCCAAACGCGGACGCGTTTCGTGTCTCACACGTGATTTTGTTTTTACGCATCTCTCCGTCTCATTGCAACATGGGTTCATGAGGCATTGTCATGCAGAACATGACGAGTCCAAATGATTCTGTAAACTGTAGACCTGCATTGTGTTCAGGTCATTTGTAGCCTACCAATTTATACTTGCATCCTTTTTACCATAAAACACGAAGGAACATCCTTTGTTGATTTCCAGTGATTGAGGGGAAGGATTGGTGCAGGTTGTTATTAGTACATATATCATCCCTCAATAAATAGTGAGGATTAATCCTTTTAATTAAGTCTCAAGCAGTAATAATAAATAATAATAAATAATAATTAAAACCCCGCCTCCCAGGACCAAGATGGCTCCTGATTGGACAGCAGATGACACCATTACTCCCTGACATCTCGAGGGATTGCGTAATATCACATCCCTCCTCTCTGCACTCCATCCCATTCCCGTCCTCCACACAACAGGTGCTCAATAATATTCGTTTGGCAGAGACCCAAACCCTGATGTCACTTCCTTTAGCACGTTTGATTGGTCCGTTTGTTTAGGATTGAGACTCTGTTTGTTAATGATCAAACTCTTGTTTGCACTGTAACATCTTAACAGCTTTGAGATCGTGCAGTATTTCTTTTTTTGTTTTGTTGGCTTATTGGCATTCTATATCTGTAATCTATGTTTTGTGTGTATTTGGTTCATGATCAGAGATAATGCGGTATAGAGGTTGTTTATGATGATGTTTCCGTGGAATCCAGGCCAGGCGCTTGTGTCCTGCTGGGTTGGAGTGCCTTCGTTCTCCAATCTCTAAATATTTGATGTTGTTGGATCGAAACCCCCTTCACTTCTTTCTTCACCTCTCTCATCCCTCTCTCCTCCATCTCCCCTCCATCTCTCATCCCTCTCTCCTCCATCTCATCCTTCTCTTCAACTCTCTCATCCCTCTCTCCTCCATCTCATCCCTCTCTCCTCCATCTTTCCTCTCTCTCTCCTCCATCTCATCCCTCTCTTCACCTCTCTCATCCCTCTCTCCTCCATCTCCCCTCCATCTCTCATCCCTCTCTCCTCCATCTCATCCCTCTCTTCACCTCTCTCATCCCTCTCTCCTCCATCTCCCCTCCATCTCTCATCCCTCTCTCCTCCATCTCATCCTTCTCTTCGCCTCTCTCATCCCTCTCTTCTCCATCCCTTCACCTCTCTGATTCCTTCTCCATTCCGTCATTAACTTCCTGACTGCATCTGATCCTATTAAATCATATGAATTTGTTCCCCACATGCTTGTGTATATCTTTGTTTCCTCCAGTAAGGTGTGTGTCTCTGCAGATATCTGTGCAGCATCACAGTATGATGCTCGGTGTCATGTGATACTCACAGCACCTGTGGGCTGATACACTGAACACATTGAGACACTCTCCACTGTTTGTTTCTGGTGTGGGAGGCTTACACATTAATCTTTATTTAATCTGAATTTTATTAGCGCACCCGACTGCGTTCATGGAACGATGCTTGTCTGTCTCCATGACGACGAGAAATAAGCAAGGGATTGCTACTGAGGTTGATTGAAGAAGAAAAAGGAGATATCCAGAACACAGTTTTGAAGGATAGAAGGTTTAAACCCACCAAGAGATGAAAAAGGCAGGAACAGATTAGCTGTGATTAGTTGTAACCAAGAGACAAAATACATGACGTTCACGCTGAAGATGATGAACAGACAGACAGGCAGGCAGGAAGACAGACAGACAGGTAAACAGGTAAACAGAGAGACAGAGAGACAGAGAGACAGAGACATAGAACCGCCCTGCCAGCATTATCGGTTCATCTTCACCCTGATTAACAGAAACGTGCGGGCCTCTTCCAACACCAGATCATCGATCTGAACACGAGAGCAGCTCTCAGAAGAAACCGAGGCTGTTGTTGATGTCGAGCAACGCAGTGATAAACAGATGATCCGGTTTAGATGTGGAACTGCAGGGAGGGATCTGGGGGGGGGCCCTGTGAGCCCAGATCAGCCATGGGCGTTCAGGGAGGCTAAGCTATGATTACCCAGCAGGGAATCATCCAACCTGGGGCTGACAGCACACCACACGGCACAGAGACAGTGGAGGAGCTGCAGACGATCTGCAGCTTTGGGTGGATGTCTTGCAGTCCCACTCATGGAAGGCTGTGTCAGGCAGTGAAGAGGACAGTCTGTGGACGATACTGTGGTCCTCGTGTCGTGTCCATGCTGGTGTTTGTGAGGTGAACAGAGCAGTCGAGTGTGGCTCGACTGCTCTGTGAAATATGAGGGTGGGATCTGTCTTGGGATGAATCACTCACGTCTACACTGCTCCACAGCAGCCCCCCCCCCCTCACATACAGGAGCTCTCTCTCATCCCCTCTCTCTCTCTCTCTCTCTCTCTCTCTCTCTCTCTCTCTCTCTCTCTTTCTCATCCCGTCTCTCTCTATTTCTCTTTCTCTCTCCATCTCTCTCTCTCATTCACTCTCTCTCTCTCCATCTCTCTCTCTCTATTTCTCTCTCTCCATCTCTTTCTCTATATATATTTATATCTCTCTCTCTCTCCATCTCTCTCTCTCTCATTCCCTCTCTATCTCTCTCTCCATCTCCCTCACATTCCCTGTCTAACTCTCTCTCCATCTCTCTCTCTCTCTCATTCCCTCTCTACCTCTCTCTCCATCTTTCTCTCTCTCTCTCCCTCTCTCTCTCTCTCTATTTCTCTCTCTCTGTCTCAGGCTGCAGGACACTGTGTGTGTGTGTGTGTGTGTTTATTTCGATGTGTGTGGGTGTTTACTGCATATTATCAAACCGTCAGCTTGTGCTCTTACAGCATTTCTATCAGAAGAGAAGTCATATGGATACGAAGACTCTAGAATCGTCCCTCTCGGCTGGTTTACCTGCAGGTGCATGTAGTTTGAATGTGCGAGTGTGTTGAGGCACGTGTAGCGGTTGTGCGCTGAGCGTGTTGGCGTGCTTTCACTGAGGTGGTTCTCCCCTGGCTGCAGGTGATCTGAACGATACTCCCTCACCCAGGGGAAAGCCTAGCTCATCACATTCTTACCCACAATTCATCTCTCCAGCACCGTACGCAAAGCACCAAGGTGTCCCAGTAACCTCCCTCAGGTCCTCCCCGGGGGAATCCTGTCTTCTCATCCGTCTCATCCGCACCTTCTCGAATCCTCTTCTTCCCCCTCCTCCACCTTTTCCTCGATCTCTTTCTCTGCTGCCTTGTCCTTGGTCTGTTCGCAGTAAAGTTGTGTGACATTGTGTAAACGAAATACAATAAAATGCTTAATTCGGTTTGGAATGGGCCAATTTTATTAGTCATTTGTGCTGATGTCGCTGTATTTTCTCTTTCCCTCTCTCCTTTCTCCTTTTGTTTCCCCTCCCTCCCTCCCTCCGTGTAGATAAGGTGGATGATGAGCTGGAGATGACCACGGTGTGTCACAGGCCAGAGGGTTTGGAACAGCTGGAGGCCCAGACCAACTTCACCAAGCAGGAACTTCAGATCCTCTACCGGGGCTTCAAGAACGTACGACACTCTTCCCTTCTACTTTCACTTCCTCCCCGATCTCCCTTCCACCCTGGCCCCGCGCCATCCATCACCTCCCTTATCTTCCTTTGTCTCTGTTTCCCCATCTCTCTCTCTCGTTCTCTGTTTCCTCATCTCTCTCTCTCGTTCTCTGTTTTCTCATCTCTCTCTCTCGTTCTCTGTTTCCCCATCTCTCTCTCTCTCCCACACACCTCAGGAACACCATATCTCCTGCTTTCGTCTGCTCTCTTAAGCCGTTCCTGTCTCTCCTCTTCTTTCATCTTTCACTCAGATGTATGAATAAGTGTTTAGTGCCCGTCTTCTACGTCTGTTGCCACTAATCTTAACGTGCAAGCCTTTGGCTTGAGCAGCTAAGCCTGTCACATGCCATAACGACAATTACACGCTCTGTTACCCCCCCATACACCCAGAAGAAGGAGATTAAGGAATGTCTGTTGACGTATTCTCGAGAAACACTCAAACGTTCTCAAAATAGTCTAGTGCTGGTGAGTACATCCATTTTCGATGGTTCTGTTTGATTTGGTTGAACTCTGGGAGCTGGACTTGTGGTGAGGATGAGAAGGAACACACACAGATACACACATGTGGACACACATACACACTCAGACACACACAAACAAACATTTACATTTAGTCATTTAGCAGACGCTCTTATCAAGAGCGACTTACAGTAAGTAAAGGGACATTCCCCCCGAGGCAAGTAGGGTGAAGTGCCTTGCCCAACGACACAACGTTGTGTGGCACGGCCGGGTGTCGAACCGGCAACCTTCTGATTACTAGCCCGATTCCCTAACCGCTCAGCCATCTGACCCCCACACTAAGACACACACACAGACACAGGTGAGGGTAACCACGGCGTTTTGTTTCCTCAGGAGTGTCCGAGTGGAGTGGTGAACGAGGAGACGTTCAAGCACATCTACTCTCAGTTCTTCCCCCACGGAGGTACGGCAGTGTGCTGTGGTTCACCTTCTGAACATGCTCTGTACATGAGACCTCTGGATCTCTCTCTCTATCTGTCTCTCTCTCTCTTTCTCTCTTTCTCTCTTTCTCTGTCTCTCTCTCTCCCCCTCTCTCTCTCTCTCTCTCTCTCTCCCTCTCCCTCTTTCTCTCTTTCTCTCTCTGTCTCTGTCTGTCTCTCTCTCTCTTACACTGTCTCTTTCTCTGTCTCTCTCCCTCTCTCTGTCTCTCTCTCTCTCTCTCTCCCTCTTTCTCTCCATCTTTCTGTATCTGTCTTCTTGCATTACATGTATGTTATTTGTGTTATTTCAGATGCTAGTACTTATGCACATTATCTCTTCAATGCGTTTGACACGACAAACAACGGATCGATTAAATTTGAGGTATGACGCCAAATGTTCTTTCAAAAAGCTGTCTGGATTGATAAAGACCGTCGGTTGTATGCTGAATCCGTCATTACTCCTCTTTAACTCTCTCCCTCCTCTGTCCTTCTCTCTCTCTCTTCTCTCTCTTCTCTCTCCTATGCCTCTCTCTTCTCTCTCCGCTGCCTCTCTCTTCTCTCTCCTCTGCCTCTCTCTTCTCTCTCCTCTGCCTCTCTCTTCTCTCTCCTCTGCCTCTCTCTTTTCTCTCCTCTCTCTTCTCTCTCCTCTCTCTCTCTCTTTTCTCTCCTTTCCCTCCATTGTGGGATGAAAAGTGTGTGGGGGGAAAAGTGTTTTCATCCCGTGTTTGTGGGGGTTGTTTTTGTAACAGACAAGGATGGGTTGTAGTAGAGTGTGTTTAATGTGAGTATGTCTCTCCCCCCTCCCCCTCCCCCTCCCCCCCCCCCCCCCCACCCCCCCCACCCCCTCTTTCTCACAGGAGTTTGTGACGGGGCTGTCTACACTGCTGCGGGGCACCCTGAGAGAGAAGCTGGAGTGGACTTTTCATCTTTACGACATCAACAGAGATGGCTACATCAACAGGGAGGTCTGTCAGAGTAGCAGTCAAACCTCATGCATGTTTATCTATGTTTATGTTTCATGAATTATGGAATGCATTCAGTGTTAGGGACAACTGCATGAATATAGTCAAAGATATATATAAATGAAAGTCTGTACAAATGTCTTTTTCAGATGCACAGTATAACACAGGCCATTCTGGGCTGTGAGCAATGAGCAATAAAGTTTTTACGACGAGACAAGACAATCGTAAAATACTTGTGTTCTATGTTGGGTTTGTGTGTTTTAGGAAATGACAGAGATTGTGAGGGCCATTTATGACATGATGGGCAAGTACACATACCCAGCAATCAAGGGAGACGTCCCTAAGCAACACGTAGATGCATTTTTCCAGGTGAAATCACAGCCGCAGTAACCATTACCGTGTCAAATGTTTCACGTACAAACAACAACTACTAATGTTTTAAACTCAAAATACGATTGATAGATGTTTTCACATGCATACAGTGAGTGCTTCTGAACATTTTAGGTGTACGTTCTCCTAAAGTAACATGAGTCACTGTACAGTGATTTTTACAGCACATAATGGCTCTACTGAAAGGATTCTTCTTCCATTTTCTTTCCTCCCAGAAAATGGATAAAAATAAAGATGGAGTAGTGACCCTAGAGGAGTTCATTGTGGCTTGTCAGGAGGTAAGTAGCCCCCAAGGTGGTAACACAATCCAAACCCAATCCCAACAGTTTGTCCATATATTATAGGGAGTCAGGTGGCTGAGCGGTTAGGGTATCGGACTAGTAATCAGAAGGTTGCCGGTTTGATTCCTGGCCCTGCAAAATGACGTTGTGTCCTTGGGCAAGGCACTTCACCCTACTTGCCTCGGGGGGAATGTCCCTGTACTTACTGTAAGTCGCTCTGGATAAGAACATCTGCTAAATGACTAAAATGTAATTGTAAATATCATGAAGAAACTTTCCGGTGCTTCAATAACCTGTAGTCACAGAGAGAGGAGATTCAGTGAAGAGACTGGTGCTTATCTGGCTGACAACACTGACATCTAATGGTGATGTGGTGGAACTACGCGTAACTGTGTTCCCTCCCTCAACAGGATGAAACCATGATGAGATCCATGCAGTTGTTTGAAAATGTGATGTAGACATGGAAGGATGAAGGCTCCTGGGAAAGGCAATCTTAGGAAAGGAGGTGTGTGTGTGTGAATGTGTGTCCCTGTTTGTGCGGATGAATACACAGTGCAGTCAGCTTCTCTCATTTTTTGATCTCATCGTCGTTCACGCATTTGCCAAATCATGTCTCTGCGTGTTGACCAGCCTACTCATGGACTGACCGAACAAAGGACCCGAACTCATGTCGACATGACCAGCTGAGAGATCACTGGACTGCCAGTCATGCGGGTGGGAAGCGGACTGATGCTCTTCGAGACAGATTTGTTTCTCTGTGTGGTTCTCCGCTTCCAAATCCACAGAGATACTCATGCTTCACTGGGTATGTGACACCCCAGATGGATTCAAACTTGCTCCATCCTTTTAGTTTGTCGTGTTATTGTTGTAAGCGCTCCTGAAAGACTTCCCCCTGCCTGCCAGGAGCTGAAACTACACAAGCAGGGACACTTTCCTGACAAAAATAAAATTGCATGTTGGAGCTTGAGGAAGCACCTTGCTCTTAACCAGACCTTTGCTTGACCAGAGCTACGTCTTATGAGCTTGTATTTAATGACTGCATCATGAATTGTGTATTTCATGACAAGGTGTGACATGCTTACGTTCTTATTTATTCATAAACATTGTTGTGTTGTGCTATCTGAATTATGAGGTTGTCCTAAATGTCCTGTTTGTTTCAAGTGTCATGTGCAGTGATTGTTTACACTGTTGGGATAACTTATATTTCTCTGTTGGCTTTGCTGCTGCTGGCCTGTTAAGATGTCTGTTCGTCTGTCTCTTAACAATGCCGAATACAATGTGGGCTTGGAGATCCAGTCACCTCCACACTGGTTTAAAATGTCATCTCGCGGTTTTGATGATGATTATAAATGCTGGGTCTGCGTTCCTGTGACTGGAGAGAGAGGCAGAGAAGAGAAAAGAGAAAAATGGAGAGAGAGAGAGAGAGAGAGAGAGAGAGAGAGAGAGAGAGAGAGAGAGAGAGAGAGAGAGAGAGAGCAAAAGAGAGAGAGAGCAAAAGAGAGAGAGAGAGAAGCGCGGTTGTAATAATGTCCTGTGATTCTTCGTCTGTGTTGTATCCGTTGAAGTTAGTTGTGATGTCTTTCAATTCATAGAGGCACGTGTAATTATTATGAATACATGCTATATAAGGACGAGACCGAGATGGTGATCACTACCAGACCACTCATGTTAATACCAACAACAGATAACAAACATTTTCAAATATTTTGCTCATTCAAATATATGTGTCCCTAATACAGTATCTAATGATGAATAATAATCAGTGGACATAACTTTGCGTACGGAAGCAAAAGACAACATTTCTGTGACAGAGCGAGATCATTATGCTGTACAGACGTTATCAATAAAAAGTTTTGAGAGAAAAAAAAAACCTTTGGATTTGTTATATGCGTGACGAGTCGGTTCTCTGTGTGAGTGTGCATGTGTATGTATGTGTGTGTGTTTGTGAGAGAGAGAGAGAGAGAGAGAGAGAGAGAGAGAGAGAGAGAGAGAGAGAGAGAGAGAGAGAGAGAGAGAGAGAGAGAGAGAGAGAGAGAGAGAGAGAGAGAGAGAGATTGGACAAGACAAGAACGGAGGCGTGGTTATGACATCTTGGGGAGGGCCTGCGCACTGCGTACTTGCATCTACTTTCAGCGTGAATGAGCAATCGGTCACTTTCATCTCACAGTCAGAAGCGGCAGAAGGAAAAGTAGAAGGCAAAGCTAGCAAGAATGAACGGCATGGATGATGAGCAAGTGGGCCCACAGTCCTTTCTTTATGGTGAGATGCTTTGAATTGTGTTGCTTTGGGAAGCTATTCCTTTTCAACTGAACTGGAATTTATTTTAGCTAGCCAAACGAAGCCTGGCTTACGTCGGTGTTACTGGCTTACGTAGCTATTGTTCAACATAACCCATGTATATGGGAAATATAATACTGGAAAAAGTCACAACTAAACATACATTAAGTTGGTATTTGATGTACAAGTTTTGCTTGCCAAATAAGTGATCTGGCGTTTGTGCTCGCTAGCGAGCTAACTTAGTGCGTATCAATGAACACGTGCTTTTAAGATGGCGCACACGCATGGCTACACCATGATCTCTTTTCTAAGACAAATAGTTAATCTAGCCAGACAGTAGTTTGACAACCGTGGCTACGAGGAAGGTGCATCTTCTTAGTGTTCAACTACTGATTACAGACTTGTAAATGAAATGTAATTGGCAACGAGCTTGTTGTAACGTTAGCTAGCTTTGCTAGTTGGCTAATGCGCACGCTGTCCCGACCGCGTGGGTTGCCACGATTGGTTCTCACCTCAACTGACCCCATAACCAGGAATGAACTGAGGACGCGATGGACGCAAATGTTTTTCTCTTTTTTTAATTGACATTCATTGACAAGTTCCTTCTCTCACTGTATAGGGTGCGAGTTGAAGTCGGGGAAGGAGGTCGTATTTAACCCAGAAGACGATGATTTCGATCACCAGTTGGATTTAAGAATGGTATCTACCATATTACCTCTATTCTCCTCATTTTGAGGCAATAACATCACATTCAACGACGATGTCTAAAATACATACGAGTTTTAAATGTTAATATCAATCGTGCATTTGAAGTGTAAATTATTTTCCATCCTTTTAATGTTCTCTTATCCCATGTTCCCAGGTGTGTGTGGACCAGACCACCAGTGATGAGCTGAACATCGTAGAGGTAGAAGGCCAGGACACAGAAGGTCAGAAGGTTAAGGCAGTGTTAGCATCACTGAAGCCTTCCACCCTACCCTGTGTAAGTAGACCCTAATCGTAGCATTTATCCCTCCTCACTGCGTGTTCCATTAAGGAAGGGATGCAGACCCTGATACTAAAGCCATCTTCAGACAGTGATGATATTTGTTGAGCTGATGTTTGCTGATGTGTTTTTCAACAACTGCTTACCAAAAGACTGAGTCTGAAGATTGTCTTTTAACTTAAGAGATGGTTCCATTTTATGAAGTGTATTACAAATATGCATTTAGGGAACGTTTTTATCCTAAGACAAGCACATAGTGGGTGTAGTAAGTCCTATATGAGAGGATGGGTACAGTTCATGGGCAGACCATTTGACTGCAGATCAAAAGATCACAGGTTGAAACCTTCACGTGTCTTTGGATAAAAGCGTCAGCTAAATGAGAACATTAGTTGTAACTCTTAAGTAGTACGTAGCTTGTTCTGAGAGTGACTGGTGACGGTGTTGCAGGTGTGCCTCAGTGGGTTTGGAATCACCCCCCCGGCTGTGTTCCGCCTCAAGTCCGGTTCCGGCCCCATCCACATCAGTGGTCAGCACCTGGTTGGTAAGTATTGCCATTCTCCTTACTGCCCCCTTCTGGTCGTACCAGAAAGTAATCAGTTACTGGGAACTTTCCGGAAGACGGGCTCCTTTGAATCCGAGGCGTTGCGTGGCACCTGTAGTCAGAGATGATATTTGTTGAGCTGATGTTTGCTGATGTGTTTTTTCAACAACTGCTTACCAAAAGAC
Organism: Osmerus mordax; assembly: GCF_038355195.1. Classification (NCBI taxonomy): domain Eukaryota; kingdom Metazoa; phylum Chordata; class Actinopteri; order Osmeriformes; family Osmeridae; genus Osmerus; species Osmerus mordax. The sequence continues at coordinate 11,945,100 of NC_090068.1, read as the reverse complement.
TGAGGCTACCGATGTCCGTAAACTGCGCTCATATAAACGCCTGGTCCTTGTGTGCGCCCTGGTCTAATGTGACGTGGTGTCGTTGGTTAGTTATGGGAGGAGACCAGACGTTTGACGAGGAGGACGACGAGGAGGAGGAAGAGCTGGTCCAGACATCCAAGAAGAGACCTGCTTCGGCACCAGCCCTTAAATCTGTAGGTCTCACCGGTGAAACCTTCTCATATCCTGCTACCTCAACACCACAGGTCGCCTGAGCATTTGTCACTCATACGACTGTTCTCCCCCTTTCTTAGAAAAGGATAAAAATGGATGAAGATGTCGATGAGGAGGATGATGATGAGGAGTAAGTGTCTGTCATCTTTCTTCCTGTTTCATCCTGAAGTTTATAAAGAGACTAAACGTTGTTCCTTTTGTCAGGGATGATGATGATGATGATGAAGAGGAGAGTGAACCTGAACCGTCCCCTGTCAAGGTGAGAGACACACACACACTGTCACAGAAGTGAACCTGAAGGAATGGTGTTGGTCTTTTTATACTTCTCTCAAATCTGAATCAATGTCCATTTTCTGTCCAGCCCAAGAAGACTCCGTCCAAAGCCCAGACCCCCGCTCAGAACGGGAAGACCCCCAAAGCAAACACACCTGCCGGGAAGCAGGTGAGGTCCAGGGATCCACTCACGCCAATCACTCTTTATTTATTAACTTTTCAGCATTATTACAGGATCTTACATTTACAATGCTTTGAACAAATGGTCCAGTTGTCTAAGGTGAAATGGAATATGTGTGTCATTCACTGCTTATCAGCAGTCAGAGTTGTTCTGATGACGTAGCTGCAGAGCTTACCAAAATACACCTGCGCTCTTACTGAAATGTAAAATCTTCCTTCAGCTGGTTTGTGTTTGTTGCACGTTTTTAAACCGTTGCGTGAGAACGCTGCTCCTTCCCGTCTTACCGAGTGTGTCCTGTCCCCAGCCGAAGACCCCCGACTCCCAGGGCAAGGGCAACAAGAAGCCTCAGACGCCCAAAACCCCCCAGGCCCCCCTCTCCGTCGACGAGCTGAAGGCCAAGATGGCAGCGTCTGTGGGGAAGGTTAGTGTCGGATCAGCGACTTGGTTCTGAGGGAGTGACTCTTGTTCTAGATCACCATGGAGACCCATTGGAAGATGCTGTTGGGTTGATCTGCCCCTCTTGACCAGATACTAAAGCCATCTTCAGACAGAGATGATATTTGTTGAGCTGATGTTTGCTGATGTGTTTTTCAACAACTGCTTACCAAAAGACTGAGTCTGAAGGTGGACTAACTTAGAGACACGGTTCCATCAGCATTGGGGGGTGGAGATGGGGTTCTCATTTGCCATATCTAAGGGATACTACAAGGCTAAATGTCACTTAAATGTCGCATTAAGTAAACAACTTTTTCTGTTTTTGAACTAGGGAGTTGGGCTGCCTAAACTCCAGCCCAAGTTTGAGAACTTCCTGAAGCTGAGCATGAAGGTCACTGATACCAAGGTACCGTAGCGTCTCAAAGAGTTCAAACATTACTCTTATCTCCAACTCCCTGCACAGCAATGATGAACAATATGGTTTTGATGGCAAGGCTGAAAGAACATACCAAACCTCTAAGAAGTTCTGAGCTGTCAACCTTCACTGTTTCTTGACATCGCCAATGGATCGATCCTTGGTCCATATTGGATATGGATGGTGCTGGTGTTGACTGTTCTTCTCTCCCTCCCTCAGATCATCCAGGAGTTGTGGAAGTGGAGACAGACACTGACAGAAAAGAAATAACAACCTACCCACCATTTTCTTTTTTCCCTCCCAGTTTAATTTTCCAGACTTTGTTTCTTTGCTTGAATTGACCCACCTCCCGCCCCCCTCAAGCCTCTGTGCCGCCCACTCCACACTAGCCCCTCCCACTCCACACTAGCCCCTCCCACACCACAGTAGTCCCTCCAGTCCCCCCTCCAGCAGCAGCTCAGTGGAAGGGATGGATGACAGTGCACACAGGCCTCATCCATTGTCTCTGTGGTTACATGTCAAGGTCATGTAAAAAGACAAAGGGGAGGGGGGGGAGGAGAATCTCCTCACTTGGAACTTTTGCATTTTGTAAATGTGTAAATGAAATCTTTGCTACTGTGTTATAGGTAGCCTCGGAGAGTGTGGGGTGTGTCTGTTCCTATGTTTATTAGATTTTTTTTGTATTTGAGTGATTTTGCTGCTCGTTCCATGCCCTCCATAGACTGTTCAAGGTTTGCGTATTGGATGTTGGTTCTTGCCTTGTATTGGTTAACGAATGACTTGATGGCTGACAAATCTTATCAACGTGATTAAAAGTTAATGTTTTTACACGTGTGTGTGTGTCGGGTGATTGAGCTGCAAATGTACGAATATCTTGAAAGAGCCAAGGACCAAATTGGCATCTCAGTGATTTAATAAATACCAACATGAGCAGGTTTTCGTAGGAATAATATGCTTGACAGTAAAAGCTTTGGGGAAGAAATGTTGATTCATCTTGGAATATTTTACAAGATGGATAAGACTGGATTTTGTGACATTTGAATAAAGACACATGAAGAGTGACTAGCGGTGTATTTTATTTAGCTGTTTTGCTAGTCTATATAAAACACTGGTGGTTACTTTTTAATTGGGGAAAAAAATACATTAATGTTATGGCAACCGCGGCCTGGCCTTGCTGTGTGTTCAACCGGCCAGCAGACGGAGTCAGTGTGTAAGTGATGTTATCCCAGAACTACAGAGCTGCACCTGGGTTGGAGTTCCACCCTGCACCCCTTCTCCTGGGGTTGTCTAGGAGGCTTCGTGTATCCGAAGCCGAGCCCTAGGTTGACGCCTGCTCTTATATTTAGGCTCAGACAGAGTAAACGGCTGTCCCTCTGTAGGCCTATACTAGCTATGTTAACGCTGGGAATTAAAGGCCTTGCACTTTATTTACGAGGGGCTAAATAAAACTAGCATGCGGTGATATGGTTCAGGATTGCATATTTATTGTGAAATTGCCAGCCCAAAACTAAATCGTAACTGCTGTCTTCGTTGGTGCGACTCGGATCACATTCCCCCGGGACATGCCGCTGATGCCAGGTTTGGGTTTTAACGGTAACAGCTCCTGTTAAAGTTTATTGTCAGAACTGATTTGCGACCATTTTTTTGTGTGCGTCAGTATTACATGTTATTAAATGTGGATTTTTACTCGTTTCTACGAAGGTACAGACTGTCTTACAGACTTGACCATCAGCCTCAAGGGGAAAATATGATGACTGTAAACAAAGGCTGAAAAAACTCAAATATGATACAAAGCGATGACAAAAAGGATTTAATTATTTTGTTATTTACATATGTATAAAATACAAAGTATGATGCATGAGTTTTGAAGATACACCTGTTTACGTAGCCTACATCTGTAAACCGTTGTTTTCCCACCCCCATTGAACAGGCCTAAACCTGATCGCTGCTACCTTCACGCAACTAGTGAACCCAGTCCTGGACGATTTGAATTAATTATCTGCAGTCATTGGTTCCAAATTTATAAAAATTTCCCCTCGTCTTTTTTATTTATCAGTAGCCCTTAAACCATATGTTCACGCTGAGGAATGATAATAAAAAACAATTGATTGTTCAATTATGAACAAAACCGCAATAATTCCATTGCAGTTTTGCATGCCAGAGATGAGAGGTGTGTGTAAACGTGCAGCCTATGTTTGTGTGTACATGCGTGTGTGTAGCCTATGTGTGTGTGTGTGAGAAAGAGCATGATTGTGTGTGCCCTCGCATAAATATTGCCTACACTCTCTGGCAACAGTACAATGAGCATCATGTTTCTGGAGACGGGACACACCGGGTTGTTTACTGATGACACTTCAAGTCAAACATCCATTCTGATCCATCATGCCACTATAAAATATATCGTAGTATGGTACACATTGATTTTCCTTTCTTAGAGATAGTCTAATTATATTAAAAAGTTATCATATCATCTTTAGTTAAAGAGGGAAAAAAGTGACTGATAGCCATCATCTGTCTTGATCCCAATGAAAATTATTATTTTTTTAAATCGAGATTTCCTGATAGGAACCATTTGATTAATCACAATATTTTTGAGAATGGCAACTTTGATTCCATGCAAAAGAAGAAGTCATATTTCCAAAGTCTCTGTTTTCTCCTCCCGTTTAAAAAAAAAATCCCCTCAAACAGACAAGGGTCAGTTATGGACCACACGGCCGGAATGCGGGTGGTGGTCTGGGAGCAGATGGACGAAGGCAGGGATGATGTCTGCAATCTGTCCCGCGTCAGTCAGTCCACATGTTGTTTGGAAGGCTAATGGGTCTTCTTCAGGGACGGCCATCACACACGCCCCCCAAAGGCTCCCATGCCACCCTCCCTGGACGTGGTGCCAGATCCCAGGGTCATCCCCAGCCCCCCTTGTTCAAGTATGGGGGGGGGGGGCTTCCGTACGTTTTCACACTCAAACTCCGACAGACATAATTATTTATAATGAATTTGGATAATTCGTTCTTGGTATTCGCAACTCTTCAAGCTAGCGTCCATCGTTCCATCGTCCGGTCTCGGAGCGGGTCGGCTGGTCCTGGTCGCCCCCCCCTCCCTGTCACACGAGGGCCGAGACCCCCCCCAGCTTGCCCCCCTCCTCGGAGGCCCACGGCTGCAGGTTCTGGAGGGCATACAGGGAGGAGTTGTGGATGCAGAGCGGGTCGGAAGGAACCGAGTCGCTCAGAGATTTCTGGAAGGCGTCGTGCTGAAGCTGGATCATCAGCCGATTGGCCTGCTGACGCTCCGCCTCCCTCTCCTCGGCTGTCTGTCGCCTGGCAACAAGGACAAGGTGTGAGGGTGGGCTGGTGTCCACAGAACTAATATAAGTCTGTTAAACAAAGTGTCAAATCTAAGTTTAGATTCACTTATGAAGGGCCAGGTGAATTGGTGAAGGTTAAGAGAAGGCAAGCGTCTCATTTCAATGTAGACGATTGACTGGTTTGGCTACAGATATAGAAGAAGTGTATTAGATAGATCATTAACATGTATCTCGTAATTTGAGACTGTTTTAACATGAGGTTCGCCAAGGGTTTGACTGGTTGAATCACCCACAATTAGTCTGGTCAACCACAAACACACAACAAATCAGACAGTACCCATCCACAGCATCATGGTGGTCCCACTGTGAGATGTAAGACTACAATAGACCATGAAAGAATTTGTAGAGATATTTTGTAGGTTTGCACTGAAAAGTATTTGGCTCGGGACACAAGTCACCTATACATTACAGGCCGGTCATGTTTGTTAAATTCAAGTGGTTGCGTGTTTCAGACATAAAAAATCTTCATGTTCTTATACAGTTGTGTCCTCATCTGTTAGGAATTCACGTAATTAATATGTTTCTCTCCATCCTTCTCCATCTCCATCCTTCTCCTCCTCTCCCTCACCTCCCTCCCTCTCTCACCTCCATTTCGTTCGGCGGTTCTGGAACCACGTCTTCACCTGGGCATCTGTCATCTTGAGGGTTTTGGCGAGTGCGGCTCGTTCCGCGCTGGCCAGGTATTTCTGCCGATGGAAGCGTTTCTCCAGCTCACAGATCTGGACCCTGGAGAAGGAGGTCCGTGGCTTCTTCCTCTTCGGGGGCGTGCGGTTCTGGTAGGGGTGACCTATACGCCTTGCCACGGTGAACGGTGTAAGGGCTGCTGAGGTTGTGTTTGTGTGTGTGGGAGAGAGAAGCACAAAGAAAGATAAAGTGAGAGCGAGTGCAACAGAAACAGTAGAGAAAAAGAGTGAGAGATAGGGAGAAATAGAAAATGAAAGTGTGTGTGATTATAAAAGAGGAAAGAATAGAGACAAGCAAGGTTTACCATTCAGAAGATTTATATGTCAGGAACCTTTTATTAGCTGACCTTCAGGGTCAAGGCAATGTTGTCTCTTCAATAGCAGCACTATGATAGCTATTAAACAGTCACTTCTTTCTCAGACAACATTTCTTTCCCTGCACACATTCGGCTAGATTTAAACCATTTTGACTGGTAAAAATACAGATAAGGGATTCAAGTTTCATTTATTCGTGAGAAAGGATGATTCACTGCTGTCACAAACGACTTGAAAAACGCCATCAGGCAATCATATATTACAATGCTGAAATATTAATGTCCTTTACATCTTCATCTTGCTCGCCAGAAGACCAAATAAATGCAAGCCCCATAATTCATTTGGAGTAATGGCAAAATGCTGCAAAACGATGCTTTCACATTTCATCTGATGATGATTCATATTTTTCTTTCCTGGCCAAGAGGTTCTTCTAGGCTTAACATATACATTTTAATCACAATAAAAAACAATAGTCACATATTACGAATATAATAAAATCTGTAATACAAATAAGAAAAATATAAGAAAAACTAAACGTGTACCATTATTATACAAATAATAATATTACTAATTATTGTCATCATGTAAGCGTTTTTACGTTCTGTGGAGACTGGCGATGTTAGAAGAAAATACATGTATTTAAGTGGAGTATTAGACTGATGGTTTGCCACGATGAGCATTGGGCTACTTTCAACAATTGTGCAGAACTGTAACTTGAGCTAAATTGAACATAAATCCATATGTTTCTTGTTTGCTAATAAATGAACAAAATGTCCACACTAAGAGCATTCCAACTATTATTTGGGTCATTGTAAAAATACTATAGCCTATTTCCAACCGAAGTTCCTTTAATTCTTTATGTAGCCTATTTATATTATTACTATTATATGTTTATTCTTATGTTGTATATATGCTGTAAAATTGTATATCCCTATAGTTTGCTTTCTCAACATCGGGTTACTAGTAAGGCCTATTTGATTGGTACGTTGTATCTTGAAACAAAAGCCAATATATAACACTGCTCCAGCTAATGTTGTAAATGTCCACTCAAAAAATGTTATTTACCTTGTATGGCGTAAATTTGATGATATAGGTCTCAGGAAAATGGCATCATGTTTTTAAATCAGTTTAACACGAAAATCCTAAAATCAGGTCAAAGAATAATTTGGAACAACAAAAACATTTGTTTTCACATGATTCAGAAATCCCTCTTTTTGGCCGAATCAAAACTGAAAATGGTTCAATAAAAGTTGAACCCTTTTCTTCTAAATATCGTTTTACGAGTTCAGTCATTGAATTGACAACACAATAATAACCGTAACGGGTCCATTCACTGCAACTCAAAAGCGGCAATAGCTTATTACAGCGGTCCTAACTCTTTTTTTCTAATCTGGGATGTAGATAGGCTACAAGGTCCTGAATGAACAAGAAACTCACATTTTAAATTAAATCAATGTTAACCAGGTTCATTTTGAGGTGGTCCAATATTATCGGATATTTACCTGCAAATCTTTCCTTGGCAAATCTCTGGCTGCTCTCCATCCATGGGAAACTTAAGCTGCTGAGGCCGGGAACCGCGCTGGTGATGGGAGGAGGAATGGCGGCAGCTAGCGGCCTGTGTGCCGGGACGCGTATCACTCCTCCGGGTGTGAGGGTCAAGTTCAATCCGTACGCATTCGATTCCTCGTATGATGATGCGATGCCATGGAACGGACCGGACAGCGAGGTGAAAGGAGTCGCGCTGGCTCCGGTTGGACTGCCCAGATGATAACTCCCTCCACTTGTGGAATTTCCTGGATCCGAACCGCTCCTATTAGTGTGCTGTGGACCGTCTTGGTCAGTACCGCCGAGGATCTGGTCAATACCGAAACTTATAGGTTCGTGTTGGGCGGGTTGTGTGGGCTGACTGGCGCCGGTGGGGCTTGTGCTGGGCGTCCGGTCCATTCTTTACCAAACACTTTAACCAGGCGCTTGTGCACGGTCCTCAAAGCTCACACCGACGATGCGATTGTAGATCGCAGAAGACTAGCGACAGTTATTTATGTGTGGAATAATTTCTAGACATCTTAAGGCTGCGTTAAGAATGTTTAAAGTTTTGTCAGATTCCGAATCTTCTCCCTTGCTTTGCGGTTCTGATCATTCCTTCCATCTGCGTAATGCGCAAGTGCACACATTGACTTTGCTGATACAGGGCAATCGTTACTTGGGACAATTCTGTTCATCACACACCCCGCCCGCAATAGCATATCTTCACTCTACCGCTTATTGGTTAAGGCAGCTTTACTGCCACCCTATTGGCTGACGTTTTAACTTTAATTTGTTAAATTGAATGTGAGCGGAGGGATCGTTCCAGGTGACATCATTTCTTTAAAAGCACACTTTGCAACGGATAAATTGATATCTCTATTTGTTAAATAATTGTTGATGGTGAACCCCATGCGCTTTCCAGTTGTCCTGATATTTCGTAAAAGGCATAGGCCTACTAATTCAAATAATTTTATCATCATTTTTTTCAAGCCTTTAACTTCTCCTAGGTTATTCGACTCGGAACGACTGTAGAATGAAGTTTTGTCCGTTTTTTGTGGTTTCATTTCTATACATCGGTCTATAGCCTAGGTTAAATGTTTATGGGGGAAGAGTCGTAGGCTATCTAAGTTGCCTGTCAGTAAAACTATTCTAACAAAGGCGAAAAACACTTTTTTATTTTTTTTTCTCAGCCTATATGTTACTTAATAAACGTAGGCTATTTATTTACCTTCTGCTGCGACGTTTTTATTCGGGTTTGTATGTTTTCTCTCTTTCAGACCGTGGTATTAACTTGACATTATTCCTTCTTATTGTCAACAATCTTACAAATATTTGTATGAACCTACCATATATCTTTAAAATATTTGTATTGTATGTTGTACATATTGTGTAAAGTGTGGGTTATATTGTGTGAGGACACCTGATATTCTCACCATTTTAAAATAGTCTACAATAATATAGCCTAATCCAATAATAATACAGATGTTTTAGCCTATATTAATTTTTCATGCAGTTTTTTCTTTTCTTTTCACAGTTTATCGCCCAGTTAAGTATTAGGCTAGTTAATTTATCAAACATGTTCATTTTATAAACAATCCAAAGAATAAAACTTCGTTACTCGTCACCATTGGCCTTGGTATGACAAGATCAGGTGCACGATTTGGGATCCCATTAGGTCTTGGGCCTAACCCTAACCCTATGTGCCGATAGTTGTCCATCAAGATTTTTTTAAATTGCCTAAATAGCATAATAATAATAAAATAACATATCTAAACAAACTAAATAGGGTCTAATATGTTTATTTAATCTCGTTTGGACAGTGTATGTTTTGTCTCAAAGGTAAAAATATTTCGTCGAGTTAACATAGACAAGCTTGTGGTAATGCTTTTATTTAGTGCCTGTATTCAGTCAGAGGCACACCATTAGCCTTTTATACCAGGAAATAGTTTCCATGCGCCAATTGAATGTAAATCTCGAGGACACCCGATCTTCTGACATTGGATCTAAGTGGTTCCTTGTAATCTGCTGTGTAAAAGCGATTATCCACCTCGAGCCTGGCCGCCGCGTTTGATTAGCTTCAGGGGACTGGAGCAAGCGGAGGAAAAATCAGTTTACTTTGAAGTAGTTGATATTTTAATAGACCATTAGTGAGTGCTGATGCTAGGAAGACCCTCTCCTTTGGGAGACTCATGCTCGTCCCACTGAAATGACCATTGCGTCATCACCCCCCTCCCTTTCAACCTCTATTGGCTTTTCAAGCAGTCTGAGTGGTGTGTTGGGCAACCCCTGTCAGAGTTCTAATTTTATTGATATTATACACACGAGCGCGCGCGCGTGCATGCACATAGGCACACAGATAGGCTACACGCGGCTTCCTTGGAACGCAGATCTCAGTCGTAATCATCATCTTCATTATCATCAATATCTTCTTCGTCATCATCACCACCATTAATATGACAATGTGCTAGGTTACATTCCTGTGCTTTTTATTACAGCTCTTTGGAGACAAGGCTAAGAAAACATGTCACAGTCGCCGAAATCTGTAGTGGATCTCAAATCTCGGAGTTAAATTGACTATTTGTCAATGTTCCCAGCTAGACCGGCGCATATGACGCACAATGTAAACCAAATTAAAAGGAGCTCCATTAAAACTTGGAAAATAATACGGTAGAAAACGACAAGGAAAAACAAAGACAAGCTATAAAAGAGCATTAAGCTTTAGAGCTGTATATAAAAATGTAGTTAATATTTCATAAGAGGAGACAAGAGAGGCGCAGGAAAAGAGCGAGAGACGGTAAACTTTCATTAAGCAGGTTATTTCGCTAGGAGGGAATTTACGCGCTATTCTCCACCGTTTCTTTTATTGCAATCATACTGATATCTCTCTCACTCCTACCCCTCCTTTCATCCCATTCCACCCACCGTCTCCCCTATTCTTTTCTTTTTTAAACGTAGTAATAAAAACATACTAGATCCTTTTTAAATGCACTATTACTTATCATAGCCTTTTCATATTGTACCATCACAGGCGTTTTAGAGTGGCTATAAAAGCACATCATTTATTATTCAAAAGTAGCGTCGTCTTTTTGCATATTGTCTGCTGCGTTTAGCTGCGAGGCTGCCACAGTTTCCCATTTCCCATGCTCGTCGAAATTGATAAAGGCAGACACAAGCAATAAAAACAGCGCCCGCGGCAGATCAGCATGCGATCCTTCATATGCAGATTGCAGTAATTACTCGAACATTCGAATGCCCATATTCTTTTATTTGCCTTTTTTTGAAGGTGGAGTGTGATTTCACTCTTTTTGTTAATTTTGGTGAACTGTCCTCTTCCGGGTAAAGGCTTGGCTGCAAAACCTGTTGTAAAGTGGGCCTTGTCCGTTGTGAAAGAGAGGAGAGAGAGAGGGGGGGGGTGAGAGAGAGAGACACAGAGAGAGATTTAGCTTGGATATACACCAATTTACTGGATATCCTGAGGTCATCAATCCCAATGCAGTTCGGACCATGAGCATCAGTCTTCAAGTATGTGCTGCTGTTGCACACTTTCCATTACCCACACGTAGACCAATGGATTCACTCAGAGTACTCGAGGCTGCACTGACATTAGCAAAACACACCCACACACACTTGCACACACATGTATGCACACACACAGACACATGCAAACGCACTTACACACTCGCACACATACACGGACACACACACATGCAAAAACACACAAAACGGAAGCCACACTCACATACACAGAGACAGACATTGAGAGAGAGAGAGAAGGAGAGAGAGAGGGTCGAGAGAGAGGGATGGAAGGAGAGAGAGAGAGAAAGAAGGAGAGGGAGAAAGGGAGAGGGAGAGAGAGAGAGAGGGATAGAAGGAGGGAGAGAAGGAGAGAGAGAGAAAGAGGGAGAGAGAGGGAAGGAGAGAGGGAAAGAGGGAGAGAGAGGGATAGAGGGAGGGAGATGTGGACTTCAGCATCTGCTCTTAAAAGGAAGCTTCCATTACTTATTAATGGACAAGCAACAACATGCACTCAGACACACACTTACACAAATTAAAACAAAACAAACATCATCCCACTGGCAGTTCAGCTCCACGATGATCAAAGCACGGTCTATTCGAGCAAGTGATCGTTATGGACAAGCTGTGTTTCATCGCAGTTCAAATGCAAAATCAAGCTTTCGGATACTTTAATTGTTCATTATGTCCAGAGTGGACTGATTAAGTCATTGCTGTGTAATAAGTCGTTATGATATCTCTGATAAGTTGATACCAGCCCCCTAGTGTTTCAGGAAGATGTCAGGTCTGGCTGATGTTTGTAGGAGTAAGAGCACAGTACAAAATGTCCCCAAACAAGTCAATCTAAATCTTAGTTAGCAATTTTCTTTAAAAATTGCTAAGATTTCCGGGTCATTCCGTATTGAGTTTCATGTGATGAGAGTAATAACTAATATATGTTAATATAACTAATATATATTAATATAACTAATATCTGTTAATATACCGTTGAGATTTGACAGATCAGAGGCTCTTTAGAATCATCAGAGAATCACCCCACTGTGCTCAAAAATTTATTATGCAAACTAATTAGATGATGCCTTAAAATCTAACTAATGCTAAATTGAACCATTGGATTGAAACAGCTGAGTTTGATTGAATCAGTGCAATATGTAGAACATTGACAATATTGTATTATCATTATTATTATTTTACAAAAGACCATTAATCTCATAGTGACGTGAATGTCAAAGCAGCATTGTGAGGATTGATTATTAAAAAATAATGAAGCTTTATCAAAGACCACGGAGCACCAGAAACACTAAGAGTGTTTTTATTTTTTTATTTTTTTTACCACGGTTGAGAAAAGGAACAATTCTGACTACCAACTTGGAAGTTGAAAGAATAATTCAATTACAGTGACAGTGATGGTTCAATGGACTTAAGATGGTAAGTGGGCTTTGCAGAGGCTAAATGGTCTATGTAGTCTTCTAAGTCCTCTGACTGTCCCAGGGGGAAAGGCAGAGGAGCAGGAGGAGGAAGAGGAGGAGGAAGAGGAGGAGGAAGAGGAGGAGGAGGAGGAAGAAGAGGAGGAGGAGGAGGAAGAAGAGGAGGAGGAGGAAGAGGGGGAGGAGGACGTAGAGGAAGAGGAGGAGGAGTAGGGAGAGGAGGATGTAAAGGGGGAGGAGGAGGAGCAGTAGGAAGGGGAGCAGGAGGAAGAGGATACAGAGGAAGAAAACGAGGTGGAAGATGATGAAAAGGAGGGAGGAGGAGTAGGAAGAGGAGCAGGAGGAAGGGTCCGTAAGAGGAAGCAGACCTCTGCAGGTCTAGTCGGACTGTCTGGGTTGCATTAATGCCCTCTGCTCTTGATTACGGACCAGCATATAGAAAGGAGAGAGAGATAAACACTGTGGTGGGGTACTGGAAGACGGAAGAGCGACTGACAGCTGTTTAAGACAATGGAGAGGGCCTCACAGTAACCTGCTCGTTGGGAGTATTTAAAGAACAAAGAGTAGAAAGAGGATCTGCCTCAGGGATGGAATGGATACCCTGTCTACCCCGTCACCCCCTGGAGAGCTGCCCCCTCTCTCTCTCTCTCTGTCCCTCTCTCTGTCTTTGTGTCTCTCTTTCTGTCTCCATCTATCTCTCTCTGTCTCTATGTCTCTCTTTCTATCTCCATCTTTCTCTCTCTTTCTCACTCTCTGTCGGTCTCTCTGTCTCTCTCTTTCTGTCTGGTCTCTCTCTCTCTCTCTCTCTCTCTCTCTCTCTCTCTCTCTCTCTCTCTCTCTCTCTCTCTCTCTCTCTCTCTCTCTCTCCCCCTATATATTCCCCCTCTTTCTGTTTGCCTTAAGCACTCCCTCACCCTCTCTCTGTCTCCTTTTCCCCTCTCTCCCTACTCCCTCTACCTCTACCTCTCCCTCCTCTTTCAGGTTCCCTCCCTCCCTCCCTCCCTCCCTCCCTCCCTCCCTCCCTCCCTCCCTCCCTCCCTCCCTCCCTCCCTCCCTCCCTCCCTCCCTCCCTCCCTCCCTCCCTCCCTCCCTCCTCCCTCCCTCCCTCCCTCCCTGTGTTGTCTCAGTCTCAGGGCTGGATGGCCAGCGGAGGAAGGCAGACGAGCAGACAGACAGTAACAGGGCAATCATGTTCACAGGGCTGAGTGTGTGTCTGGATCACATTACCAGGCTGAACCCCCATCCGCCCCCCTGCACCCCTCCCCCTCCCCTCAGCAGAGTCGCGCTCCATTGAGCCCAGTTTAACACGCCGTGCTCTGCGGAGACGAGCTGCAATCGGAAGCACTCCTCTCTCCCTCATGGGTGCTTGTGTGTTTAGTATTACTAAACACAGGGCCGAGAGGAGGGGTGGAGGGGGAGGGGTGAGGGGGAGGTGAGAAGGGGGTGAGGAGGGGGTGAGGAGGGGGTGAAGAGGGGGTGAGGAGGCTCTTAACATGTCATGGTCCAGAGACAGCGACACTCTGGTTAGAGTGTATTATATGTCTATGTCTACAATCAGGGTAAACATGGCAGGTTGGTTAACCCTCATGGTCCCCAGTAGTTTATTTTTACACTTAAATGTGAAGGCCCCTCCTACAGAGGCTTGACGTTTGACAACGCTCTCACGGAGAGACTATAAGAAATATAAAGAAATATATAAAGACAGAACACAATCGAAGGCAATAGCAAGAAGCAGAAGGGACTGTTGGAGGTTAGGACCCAGATGACGAGGGCTGATGTGAGGGAAGATGAACCAGGGTCTTGATGCTGAGTGTTGCGGAGAGCAGAACCATTCCCCTGATGGTTGACTGCATGCCTGCTTAGCCCACTAATGAAGAACAAGGAAGAAGAATCGAGGGGCCAGGAAGGGGGGGAGGATGGCCGGGGGTGCAGATGATGGGGGGGGGGGGGGGGGGGCAAGATGGGGGGGGGGGGGGGGGGGGCAAGGGCAGAGGTTAAAATCAAAAGGAGGTGGGGTTATCGTGACAAATACGAAGCAGGTTATTTATGTTATTTTGTCTCATTATTTGTTTTTGTATGTGTGTGTGTATGTGTGTGTTTGCAATATGTACTGTATGTGTGTGCTTGCGTGTGTGTGTGCATGCTTACCTTCCCGCTGTCGACCGGTGTGTGTGTGTGTACGTGTCTGTGTGTGTGTATGCATGCCCTCCTCCAGTCAAGCGCTGTCTGTGTGTGTGTCACCCTCCCGCAGTCAATCGGTGTGTGTGTGTGTGTGTGTGTGGGGGGGGGGGGTGTCAGTGTCGGCAGCACTGTGAGCCTTGTCGACGGTACTCAATAAAAGGCGATTATCCTCCCTGTCGCTGTGCCTCCCCTTTGTCCTCCTAACGACTGCCTTTTGACCTTCTCACCCTGCCTGCTGCCTGCCGGCAGGGGGGGCGGGGGGGGGGCCGACCAGCTGCCACCAGCAGCGGTCTCCCTCTCCTTGGCAGCAGCACTACTCCAGCCCCCCTGCTTTCTCCCGGCCTGCTGGACCCTCAGGGTGGAGCAAGCTGTTGAGCCACCAGCTACCCCCGCTGGCCCCACCTGCCCTGCCTGGGGGCAGCAGCCCTGAGCCCAGCCCCTCTCTGGCTGGCCCGGGCTGGCCTGGGGCAACACCACCGACACTTCCCTCATCCATCTTTTCCTCTGTCTCCCTCTCTCTCTCTCTCTCTCTCTCTCTCTCTCTCTCTCTCTCTCTCTCTCTCTCTCTCTCTCTCTCTCTCTCTCTCTGTCTCTCTTTCTCTCTCTCTCTCTCTCTCTCTCTCTGTCTCTCTCTCTGTCTCTCCTCTGTCTCCCTCTCTCTCCCTCCCTCTCTCTCCCTCCCTCTCTTTCCCTCTGTCTCCCTCTGTCTCCCCCCCCCCTCTCTCTCTCTCTCTCTCTCTCTCTCTCTCTCTCTCTCTCTCTCTCTCTTTCTCTCTCCTATCCTTCTCTGCTTCTTTCTTATCCTACTCATAAATGTGCTCTTTATTCTTTTTTGGGAGCGCGGTTGGTGTGTGATGGGCCTCATCTATCTTCCTCTCTCATCTCCTCTCTCGTTCTTCTTTTTCTTTTTTCCTTTTTCTTAGATTTCTCTCATTTTAAAATCATTACTTGAAATGCCCCTTTGGAAATGGCTGATAGCATGAAAGACCAAACACATCCTGGTGCTGGGTTTTGTCGATACTTGTGTGTGTATTTACTTAGGAAGGGCTTACTGCGTTAAAACGGTTTACTGTTTATTTACTGTTCATGTATATTCATCCTGTACAGTATATGCAGACAAGGGGATGACAAATACAATGCTGCCATCATCATGTCCTCATCGCCCCCATCTCTCACTCTGTGGAATACACACAAATGGAAATGCACACACACACACACACAGACAGACAAGCACACACTCACACAGACACGCACACACACACACACACAAACACCACACACATTTATTTCAGCCCTGTCTGATTCTCCTCCCCATCCCTCTCCCCAAGATATGATGGATGGATCTCAAGCTCACATTTTATGAGTTCTGGATTCATCTGGAGTGAATCGCTTCACTACCAAAGAGAGATGGAAGCAGGGAGGGAGGGAGAGGAGGGAGGGAGGAGTGGGAGGAATGCAGAAAGGTAAAGGAAATGGCACAGAAGATGAGTGTTTAATGCCGTATCCAAATTTGACAAAAGACAAACAAGGGAAGGGAATTGTTAAACAAATGTTTTTTTTGTCTTTGAATAATAACGGAATGTCAGAGGAGGATTCACCAGTGGCTGAGTGGGTCTGTTTATCTGAACAGTTTGTCCATCGCAAGAGGGAGGATGCACGTCATGAAAGTAAAGTCTAAGACGCTTGGCCTCACCCACACATGGCGGTGGCATGGGTCCCTCTCTGGTGTGTGTGGTACCTATGGTGTGACTTCTCTGACTGGGCTGGTCTCTCTGTGTGTGTGGTATCTATGGTGTGACTTCTCTGACTGGGCTGGTCTCTCTGTGTGTGTGGTATCTATGGTGTGACTTCTCTGTCTGGGCTGGTCTCTCTGTGTGTGTGGTATCTATGGTGTGACTTCTCTGACTGGGCTGGTCTCTCTGTGTGTGTGGTATCTATGGTGTGACTTCTCTGTCTAGGCTGGTCTCTCTGTGT
>NC_090068.1:11897914-11928402 GCF_038355195.1 Osmerus mordax | reverse complement strand
CCAGCCACCATGGTGACAACCAGGGACAGGGCGACCAGTTAGTGAGATCAAAGACTTTTAAATGTGTGTGTGTGTACATGTCTGTGTGTGTTTAAACGTGTGTAAGAGGGCTTGTGGAGGGTCTCTCTCCGCTCATCCCCTCTCTCTCTCCCTCTAACTCTCTCTCCCCCTCTAACTCTCTCTTTCGTCTCATCCTCGTTCGCGTCCCCTTCTCCCAGCGATTACGCCCGAAGGAAAAAGACAATAAATCCAAGACGTGCTGAATGAACGCCATTCATCATATTCATTTTCCTGTCAATACAATTATGAAAAGCCTTGGGCCTTTCTTTCCCTGGAACTCAATTCTACTGTGAGGAACACCAATGTAACGCAAGGGGGAGTGGAGGAGGGCTGTCCTTTTGGCCCCTCCAAAAACTATGTCCTGCTCTCGCTCTGTAGAAGAATTCCATTTAAAGGGTAATTAAACATCGCAGTGTGCTCTTGCTTGACACGAAAAACTCTTATTTTCTTTCCCAAATCTGTCTTTTTTCCAGTGGAAGAGCTTTGGCCAAGCGCTGTCGGCCAGACCCCTGGTGGAGAGAGACAGTACGGCTGCCGGAGGCTCCTTCATGTCCTGGTCGTGTCACGTTAACGGAACGCCGTCTCTGTTTTTCTGTCAGCTGGTGCATCTCAGAGTGTCAATTAGCGTGTTCGTTAATGGTCCAGTAAATCTCTGATCATCAAAGCTCTGAGAGATTATTGGCCTGTAATGGGCTGATGGATCAATAGCATCTTAGCGAGAGAGAGAGAGAGAGAGAGAGAGAGAGAGAGAGAGAGAGAGAGAGAGAGAGAGAGAGAGAGAGGAGAGAGAGAAAGACTGAGTGACTGAGAGTGTGTAAGAGAGAGAGAGCCAGAATGGGAGGTAGAGAGAGCTAGAGAGACATACAGGGAGGGAGAGAGAGAGAAAAAGTGACTGAGAGTGTGTAAGAGAGAGAAAGTGTGAGAGAGAGATAGGGAGCGACAGACAGACAGACAGACAGAGAGACAAACCGCAACACCTGTGGAACTTCACAGAGTCGGTGTTCTGCATGTGTTGCTCCGGTTTCAGGGGTGGTTACAGGAGATCTCTGTACAAGGCAAGGTAAATGACAGCACAAGGGGGCCTGAAGTCGGATTAGTGAAGAGACACAAAGGAGCAAATGTGGAGAGAACATCCCCTCTCGTGCTCTCTCGCAAACTGAATTATTCATCCTGTACTTCTGCCCGGCCGGGAGAGAGAGAGAGAGAGATAAAGGGAGCAGGGACGGGGATGGGGCAGGAATCCTGAGAGGGAGATGGACAGAGAGAAAGAGGGTGAAGAGGGTGAGAGCGAGCAATATAAGGAGTGACTCGGAGCCCTCTAGCCATGCTCTGAAAGACTATTTAAAATTTATTAACACACATCTGTAACTGGTTTCAATTGTACTTTCAGTGGCAATAAAGACTGAAGGGCCCCAAAGCCTCTCTCTCGAACTCTGTCAGTCTTTCTTCTTCTTCTCTTTTTCTCTCTTCTGCTGTTTCTTACTCTCTCCTCTACCCCCCCCCCCCTCTCTCTCTCTCTCTCTCTCTCTCTTCCTCTCTCTCTCTTACTCTCTCTCTCTTACTCATCCTCTACTGCAAATTATCTGTCTTCTTTTCTTTCTCTTCCTCTCCCCCTCTTTCTCCTTCTCTCTCCCCCTTTCTCTCCCCTCTCTCTCCTCCTCTCTCTCCCTCTCTCTCCCCCTCTTTTCCCCCTCTCTCTCCCCCTCTCTCTCCCCCTCTCTCTGAGCATCAGCTCCTTTAATCAGCATCAGTGCCTTCCTGGCTCCTGGGCTGTGACTGAGGAAGACGTGTGATTGGCAGGGCGGGAACCAGGGAGCCGACCAATGAGAGACAGAGAATAGCAGGACAGGGTACAGGTATTGCGGTGATGCAGGTGGAGGGTCAGAGGGTCAGATGCAGTACACTGTGCCTGGGAGGGGGAGGAGGGGGAGGAGGGGAGGAGGGGAGGAGGGGAGGAGGGGAGGAGGGGAGAAAAAGAAGTGAGACTGTGTGTGTGTGTATGTTTAAGTGTGTGTTTTCATTCAAGTGTGTATTTGTACAAGTATGTGTGTGTGTTTGTGTGTGTGTAGGCTTGAGGGTGATGAACTCCCAGTGTCCAGCGAGGGCCATGTGTGGGGACAGTCGTCCTCTGTGGGTCCTTCCACCCCCGTCCTCTCCCCTCCTCCCCCCCCTCCTCCCCCTCCTCCCTCCCTCTCTCACCACCCCCCTCCCGGTGATAATTGATTCTGGCTGGGCCGGGCTGATTGGTGTGAGCTCCCCCCGGGGGCGGAGGGGTGAGACAGCTGTCCCTGAGCAGGCCTGACCAGGGAGGGCTCCACCGGCCCTGCTCGCCCAGACACGGGCCCTCCGCCGCCCCCTGCTGGTCTGGAGCCACGGACAGACGGACAGACAGGACCAGGAGAGATGGAAACAACCAAAGAGAGAGAGGTAGAGAGAGACAGAGAGAGCGAGTGAGGGGAAGAGAGGGAGAAAAAAGCTGTTTGTGGGACTGTGTGTTAGTGCACACTGTTATAAGATGTGTGTTAGTGTGTGTTCTGTAATTGGCTGAATATTGAAGATAGTTTTGGTGCTGCCCTCACTAACATGGCAATAAAGCCCACTTAAACAGCGCTATTAAGAAACACACAGTTGAGCCGGTGGAGCAACGGTTTACGAATTGAAAAAAAGTAAGAATTGAAAAAATATTGGCCTTTTTCTGGGCTCATTTTTGTTTTTAAAAGTCCAAATGACCACTCAATTGGGTAGTGCATCATTTCCTGTCAGGCTGGTGAAAGGGGGCTGGACAGCTCTAATTCATCATTTTGGTGATTTAATAGCTCAGAAATATATTAAAATAATAAAAAGAAGGCTGAAATGCCCTGGATTTGCTGTGATAAATAGCCCTCGCTGTCCTGATTGGATTAGGGCCGCTAACAGATATATTGCGGTCAGGATTCACACAGTCACGCGCGATTGTTTTCCAATAAAAAGTTGCATATTAAATTCCAACACAGAAGAGGAGGGGAGAGGTCTCTCAGTCTCCAAACCCTCCAGAAAAAGAGAGAGAGAGAGGGAGAAGGTGGAGGGAGAAGGAAGATGAAGGAGGGATGCGGTTTATGCTTCCAGTGTCTACTTTTCCGGATGTGCTTCATTCCCTCTTTCTCGTTCTCTCTGGCACACAAACACGCACACACACCGTCACACACACATACCTACACACACTGGTACACAAGCACAGACACACACTAACACAGGAAGATACATGGGCACACACACGCATACAGACACACAGACGTACACACACACACACATCGGGCTGTGTGGAGACACTCAGGGGATAGGCAGAGTCTAATTGTACCTCCACTCATCAGAATGAGCTTAATCGTAATTAATTAGCTCATTTGTTTATGCAAATGCACGCAATTAAGTCATATTGTTTACTAAACAGATCATTGTCTAAATCAAGGAGGAATGTTCTGAATTCAAAAGCAAAATGATGTTCTTCTAATTAAGCTCATTAGTCAGGAAGTGTAATTAACAGGTTCCTGATTAGGATAATTCTCGTTTCTGTGGCGATCTTGGGCGTCGTTCTGGGATGTACACTGATCGACAGCGAAGACATGAGGCCAGGCTGTCATGTTCCTAATCATGGAGGGAAAGTGCAGTTGTGGAGGGCTGTACCACTGATAACAATGGCCAGGTTGTAATTAGCTGTAGGAGTGGTAGAGAGCAGAAGATAAAGGAAGTGAAACGGGTTCATGAGTTGTGTTTCTGTGAACAAGACAAAGAGGAAGAGAGAGACATGAAGAGACAAAGACAGAGAACAAAAAAGACAAAGAGAGGGAGAGAGAAAGAAAGAGAGAATGGAAGAAAGAAAGAAAGAAAGAAATAAAGAAAGAGAGAGAGTTGTGGGTCAGAGGTGTTGGACACACAGGGGTTAAATCATTTTCATTATTACTTCTGAGATCTGGCCTGAGGGGATGCAAGTATGAACGATTAGAGAAAGACGGAGAGAATGAAAGAGAGGAGGGAGGGAGGAAGAGAGCGAGAGACTGGAGGGTCTTATAAATCATAACAATCATAACCCCGGGACACATGATGACAAAGAGGGGGGTGAAGAGCAGGAGAAGGAGAGAAAAGAAGGATTGATGAGAGAGAGAGAGAGAGACAGAGAGAGACAGAGAGAGAGAGAGAGAGAGAGACAGAGAGAGAGAGAGACAGAGAGAGATACAGAGACACAGAGAGAGAGAGAGAGATACAGAGACACAGAGAGAAAGAGAGAGAGAGAGAGAGAGAGAGATAGAGAGAGAGAGAGAGAGAGAGAGAGAGAGAGAGAGAGGAGACAAAGCCCACCAGCCAGAGACTAGAGGAAGACAGAGGAGGGCTCTGAGAAAGGGTCGCCATGTGAACACCAGCTCAGGGACGTCACAGACGCGGGCGGTCAACTAGCGACACTGAAACAAACATGGCGGCCAGCTGAAACCTGCAAAGTTGTTAATTTGTTTTACGGTCATGTCAATGTGCGACTCACACACAGAAAACACCTTGGCCTGGATGATCCCCCCTGCGGTGAGCCAGGATACAGGCCCTTCTCTGCTGAAGAAGAGAGCTGGGCCAGGATACAGGCCCTTCTCTGCTGAAGAAGAGAGCTGGGCCAGGATACAGGCCCTTCTCTGCTGAAGAAGAGAGCTGGGCCAGGATACAGGCCCTTCTCTGCTGAAGAAGAGAGCTGGGCCAGGATACAGGCCCTTCTCTGCTGAAGAAGAGAGCTGGGCCAGGATACAGGCCCTTCTCTGCTGAAGAAGAGAGCTGGGCCAGGATACAGGCCCTTCCCTGCTGAACAGGAGAAGGCAGAGACCACCAGAGAGCCTGACGAGAAGCAGCAAAATGAAAGAAAAGATTATTTATTTTGGGACAGTAAGTGACTCCGAAGCAATTTGGCTGGCAGGACATGGTGTGAGAAACAAGCTGGAAATCCGTTTGAGAGAGATAACGTTGAGAGGGGAAGTGAGAGGAAGAAATAGACCGATGGAGATAAAGAGACAGAGGGGGGGGGACTGGGTATGGATAAATAGAGAGAGAGAGATGTGCAGAGAGATGGAGAGAGGAAAGAAGAGATGAAGACTGTACAGACTGCAAGTTACTAAAAGGAACAAAGGATGAAGTTAAGATGTTTTGTTTGGCTTGTGTTTGTGTACACACCTTTGTGTGTGTGTGTGTGTGTGAGGGTGTATGTGAGGGTGTATGTGAGTGTGTGTGAAACCAAAGTGACAGATGTATGAACAACAAAGTAAGTGTCCGGGCCCAAGGTAGAGGCATTTAAAGTGTCCCTCTCAAATTGATTATTAGTTTAAATATGTTTGTGGTTAATACAAATAGGATAGTTCTATTAGCACTGAGTAGGATACTGTAATAGGTTTCTGTGACCTGCAGGAATTCCTCTTGGTTTGAGCACATGCTAATGACCTTGCTATCTCGAACGTTTATTAAAAACATCCATCTCTCTCTCTCTCTCTCTCTCTCTCTCTCTCTCTCTCTCTCTCTCTCTCTCTCTCTCTCTCTCTCTCTCTCTCTCTCTCTCTCTCTCTCTCTCTCTCTCTCTCTCTCTCTCTCCTTTATTGCTCTCTCTCTTTCGTAGCTCTGTCTCTCTCATATTGTTCGAACAGCTAGCTCCTGAGCTGTCCCTTCCCACACGAGTCCTCCCTCTCCTAGGACAAAGCTAATGAAAACAGCTATTTGCGAGAGCTTGTGTCTTAATTGCTATTCCCATCACCGCCAGCCAGAAGGGGGTTTGGGGTTGTGATGGAGAGACAGCTGATCGAGCGATAAGAGCAGTCATTAGAATCCTGCATTAGAGACTACTCTTGCTGCCTAATGACCAATTACATCTCTTTCAGCTCATTCTCTGAGCCCCAGACTCCGACACCAGCATCGCCATGCTCTGCTCTGCCCTCTCTCCAACGTCTCCAACGTCTGGTGACTGCTCAGAAAACCCTCGATACAGATGGGAACACCTGCGAAGAGCGCGGCTCATTCATTCTCATTTGTCTCCCTCTGCTGGTTTGTAAAGGCACTCACCAGGTGCTCTTGTTTTCCAAAAATGTCCTTTCGCGCTTTCGTGTGTAACTACATGACGCTATGGAAAGACTGATGAGAATAATGCTGTGATTGATTATTACATTTTATTTGTTCCCTCCATACAGAGGGAGGGAAATTTACACTGACCAAAGGAGAGACAAAACTTAAGAGAAAGCTAAAAGAAAAACCAAAAGAAGGGGTACCAGCAGTACACCAGTTTGCTCTGCAGTTGGTCATCGGTCAATTTCATCGATTTTTTTTGGTGTCAGCTTGACCTGATTTTCCTCCTCCCTTCGTTTCCGTCTTGAGCGCGTTGACCGTTTTCTTCTTCTCCTCATTGGGAGCCGTCGTGACCTTTGACCCCCTGCTCCGTCTGAGTCTCAGCAGAGAGACCAGAGCCCCCAGGGGGACCAGAGGCAGAGCCAGCAGCAGAGCCAGCATGTCCAGGCTGTAGTAGCAGGCCCAGCCCATGCTGTAGGCCTCCGTACGAAGATGTCCGGCTCCCTGGTTGCGGATCACGTACTCCACCCAGAAGACAGCCCGCTGCAGCGGGGGCTGCGGCTGGTCCCTGTGGAGGCTGGAGAGCCCCTGCATGCTGCGGCGGTACGAGGGGTCGTTCAGGACGTCCCTCAGAGCCTCCAGGAACGCCTCCTCGGTGAGCGTGGCGGGCTCCAGGACTCGGACCGCTCCCCTGGCCTGGAGACGCAGCAGGTTGTCCGGCTGGTCGAACAGCAGGGGCAGGCCGAGCACGGGGACCCCGTGGTAGATGGCTTCATACAGGCCGTTGGTGCCTCCGTGGGCCACAAAGGCCCGGGTTTTGGGGTGCCCCAGGAGGTCGTTCTGGGGAAGCCAGTCCAGCAGAAGGGTGTTGTTACCCAGACTGGAGGGTCTCCGGTCTCCTGTGAACTTCCACACCACCTTGTGGGGGAGCCGGGCAAAGGCAGCGGCCACCGCTTCGGTCACCTCCCTGGGCAGGGCAGAGATGAGGCTGCCCAGGGTCATAACCACCACCCCATGCTCCCCAGAACTCTGCACAAAGTCCTCCAGCTCTTTGGGAAGCGCTTTGGCAGGGCGACACTGGAAGCCCCCTATGTACACCAAGTTGGGCATGGTGGGGCGAGGGAACTCGAAGATGAAGTCCATCCTCATCAGCCACACGTCGGCAGAGTACTGCATGGTCAGCAGGTCAGCTCCGGGGGGGAAGTGCTTCTCCAGGATGGGGCTGTATGTGGGGAACACCAGCAAGCGTTCCAGCAGGAAGTTGAGCGTGTAGTGCAGCAGGTTCCTGGTCCTCTGGAGAACATCCATCTGGTCGGTCAGCCCCGATCCTGGAACAGGAACGTAGGAGACGGGAGAGGGGGCGATGGAGAAGTGGCCCTCGCCGAAGCTCATCCACCGCACGTTGTAGACTAGAGGGAGGTGGAGGTAGTGTGCTAGGATGACCCCGGCAGGCATGGCAGGGTCTGTGAGCATGAGGTCATACCCTGTGTCCTTCAGCTGGGCCATGAGATCCTGGTTCTCCAGCATCTTAGAGAGCATGTTGGAAGTGGCACTGTGGGCCGCAGACAGGATGGTCAGCAGCTCTCTGACCTGCACCAGGCTGCCGACCACAGCCCCCTGCCTTCGAGCATCCAGGATGCGGCGGGCGGAATCATCGAACAACTCCATTCCGAGCCCCTCTTCCCCCAGGTGAATGGTGACCGGATGGTAGTGAGGAGAACGCTCTCTCACAAACCAGCTCTCGGAGACCCGTATGACCGTCATGTTGTGCCCTCGGCTGTGCAGTTCCTTGACCAGTATCTCCATGTTGACCCAGTGACTGCCATCCACGGGGAACACCAGAATGTTGGCGCCGAGACAGCCAGGAGACGAGGCGAAGAGGAGGAGCTGGAGGAGGGGCCAGAACAGGGCGGGACTAAACAGCGTTCTCGTCACATGATCAGGCATTTCACCTACAGGACACAGAAGCAGGGACTGGTTAAAAGAACAGAATGTTATATTGTAAAGGGGTGGAAAATTCCAAGAGTTGTCTGTAAAATATCATTTATCATTTATTTTTGTCTGGGAATATTCAGCAAATTTTCTATTCAGTATTCATGAATCTCATGGTCTGTAAATTAAGCGAAAGTAAGTAAATAGAGGTGCAATAAAAAATTCACTGTCATCATTTACATTTAGCAGACGCTCTTATCCAGAGCGACTTACAGGAAGTTCAGGGACATCCCCCCGAAGCAAGTAGGGTGAAGTGCCTTGCCCAAGGACACAACATAATTTTGCTAGGCCGGATATCAAACCGACAACCTTCTGATTAATAGCCCGACTCCCTAACCGCTCACCCATCTGACTCCCCATCAGCAGTAAGCATGAGTTGACAATACACATAATCAATTTTAGAACGGACAAACTTAACAGAAGTAAATTGCTGGTGCTCCAGGAAGTATTATAAATATGTTGCAAATGTTGTCAAACAGCTGTTTTTGGCAGAATAATTTACCTTAAAACACGGTTTTATGTAGGATGTCTTCCCGTCAGCGCAGTTTGCTCACAGCTCAAATTCTTTGCTTGAATAGTGAACACAGTTCTATTTCCCATTCGAACCAACAGTTAAATCCCCTCTTGAGAAAGAGCTGCTTAGCTTGTGAAACCCTAGATCAGGAAACTGTAAGCCATTTCTCCAAACTAATGAGATTAAAATCTGAAAGCACGCTCCATTGTAGAAACATACCAGTGTCACAAGTGAATCGGAGCATACATTTTTACATTAGCAGAAAAATGGGTGGATGACAGGTGTAGCTCAGTGGTAAAACCCTTGACCACGGATCAAGAGGACCCAGGTTTGAACTTCTCCTGTATGTCTGCTCAATGGATAAGTTCAAAAGCCTGGGAAGTAAGTTTGAAATTAAACTTTTTTTATCAATGTGATTTCCTCAATAGCAGGTTTATCATGAGAAACCCTCAGACACACCACCTAGCCTGTCAGGAGCTGTATGAAGTATTATCTCTACAGGCCCTTTTACATCTGAGTTCCCTTTCTGGGCCAATTTAATTTCTGTTCTGAATATCCTAGCATCAAATTATTCTTACCATATATTGAGGGGACTACTATGAGTAACCACAGTAGGTTTCAGGCATCTGGCACTTTCTTCGTCAAAGTTAGCAGGGGGTGCAATTCCTGGTAAGGCCCAACATAGCCCTGCCCAGAAATGCACGCCCCCTAAAATTTCTGTTCTGTAAATCCTGGCAAGTACCCAGCTAGCTTTCAGTTAGGGTAACTGATAGTGGTCATGCTTGAGATTTGGAAGGTGGAGTGTTCGAATCCCAAGTGCTGACGAATGTCGGCCAATAGTAACATTTTGTGGTGGGTCTGTGTCTTGGCACAAGAGGTCACATATTTTGATGGCTGTCGTCAGGTTGAAAAAATATTTTCCAAAGGTCAAAGAATCCCTGCCTACGCTAGCGATCGTTGGAGGTCTGGTAGCAGGGCCAGACCACGGGAAGGTCACGGAAGTCTAGAACTCTAACCGTAGCCCTAACTCTAACCCTAACCGTAGCCCAGGCCCTAAACCCCTACCCTAAAAACAGGGTCAGGGTTGGGCTGTCCTTAAAAACCTGATATATGGATGGAATGTCAGGAATGGATTTTAATTGTCTAGAAAGACTGATTCGACCTTACATTTACATTACATTTAGTCATTTAGCAGACGCTCTTATCCAGAGCAACTTACAGTAAGTACAGGGACATTCCCCCGAGGCAAGTAGGGTGAAGTGCCTTGCCCAAGGACACAACGTCATTTTGCACAGCCGGGAATCGAACCAGCGACCTTCGGATTACTAGCCCGATTCCCCGATTCCCTAACCGCTCAGCCACCTGGCTCCTGGCACCTTGCTGCTATGAGCACTGTAGTTCTTCTGTATTTCATGGGAGGTCATGATCCTTATCATCACTCATGGATAGCTCAGTAGAAGAGCATTTGACTGCAGATCAAAAAGTCCCAGGTTAAAATCCCCCTAGTAGGTTGCTGTGAAACAAAGCACCTGCCAAATGAATACGTTCTCTCTGAATATCCTCAGCGCGTAATCTCCCTGTGTTCGTCACTGTGTGTTTTTCGAGATGGTGATCGTGATTCATTCATTCGTGTCCTTTTCCTCTAAATCACATTGGTTCATGTAAAGTCATGTGTCTGACAAAGCATTCACACTGTCGAAGCCAAACGTTTGTTATGAAAAGCGACGCTTTATTTCTTGTTTAAATAATTGACCAGGAAGTGCAGTGGAATGTGACAGTGAGAGAGATAGAGATACACAAAAGGAACAAGGGACAATAGGCCTTAAATATCTCACTTTCAATGGCATGAATGTGTGGAAGTGAAAGGGAGGCATATAGAAATATATTTAAATCAGCAAGTTAACACTTCCAGAAAGGGCGTGTGAGAGAGAGAAAGAGAGCAAGAGAGAGAGAGGGAGAGAGAGACAGAGAGAGAGAGAGAGAGAGAGAGAGAGAGAGAGAGAGAGAGAGAGAAAAAGAGCAAGAGAGAGAGAAAAAGAGCAAGAGAAAATAAATACATCCAATATCCATACCTTTATAGTAGCTATGGCTAGGAGACATGAGGTCAGGAGTGTTGTATGTGTGAGATACATTCTGCCGAGAGCACTACTTTCTCCCTCTCTCTGTCCAAAACAATACAGATGCCGAACTAAAGACAGACAGACATCAACACAGACAAATAAAATGGCTTCAATACAAAGTTGGTTTACTATAGGAGAGCTATTACAAAAAAAAACATGTGGAAACCAAATGCCCGCTCGTCTGATTCATTCTGGAGCTGTGTCTGTTTTAATAAACCAGTGACCATGACAAAGGAGCATGGATCTGATCCAGGCTGTGCTGGAGGTGATGAGGCTGGGGGTCTGGAGGTGATGAGGCTGGGGGTCTGGAGGTGATGAGGCTGGGGGTCTGGAGGTGATGAGGCTGGGGGTCTGGAGGTGATGAGGCTGGGGGTCTGGAGGTGATGAGGCTGGGGGTCTGGAGGTGATGAGGCTGGGGGTCTGGAGGTGATGAGGTTGGGGGTCTGGAGGTGATGAGGCTGGGGGTCTGGAGGTGATGAGGTTGGGGGTCTGGAGGTGATGAGGTTGGGGGTCTGGAGGTGATGAGGCTGGGGGTCGTCAAGTGTTCTTAGCACTGACCAAGATGATAGGGATGTTCCTCCTCCTCATCTCTTTGGAAATCTGGCACCAGGAACAGCAGTTACAGAAGGTGGCGTACAGACAGTCGTTACACATGGTGTCCTGCAAACACAGACAGTCAGGTGAGAGAGGGAGAGATGAGCGCCAACCTTGACCCCAACCCCTAACTTTAAACATAACCCTTAACCCCGAACCTTAACCTGGGTTAGAAACACAGATATATCACTGATAGGTTAGAAACACAGACAGTGTTGGCTAAGCAACAATGTCCTTTCGACATTGTTGACCGGAAGACTTTTTGTCCATACTTTGATGCCGTAGCGATGACGCATGGAAACTCTCATTGCCATTGAGACTGGTGGAATGAAGCCAAACATGTCCAGCAGAGGGAGACAAAGGCACTGTCCGTATGCCTTACTGTGTTTGCAGGCATAGCAGGGACAACACCAGCATGCAAAACAACCTAGGCATAGGAAAACGTCATTACATGAACACAATTAGACACATCAAAAGCTTTTCAAACACACACATACAGGCAAAGTATGACACATTTTATAAACACACACACACAGAGAGGCAAAAACACTCACACATACACACACACAGAAAGAGGCATAACTCATTTCACACACACACACACACAAACATATACAAACACACACACGACAGCTGGTACTTACAATCTGGGACATCCTCACAGCAGTCACAGATTTTAGAACCCCACTGATTAGATTCTTTCGACTCCATGACTGGCTCAGGCTGCCTTATGATCATCTTGGACGGCATGATGACGTCTAATCTACATTCACATTTAACACACATCAGTGTTAAATCCTCTCAAACTCTCTAAGTCAACACTGTCTTCAGGTTACCCGTCAAGAGATTCATCAACTCATGACATTAAGATACAAGGGAATAAATTAGGATTAATAAAGTGAATTTAAATTAATTTAATTAAGCTGTATGCTTATAACAAGGTGTTTAAACAAACATCTGCAAGGATACATATGAAACTTTAGGCCTATTGTAAAAAGAAATAAACGTCTATTTGTTGGATTTGACAAACGCACATAGTAGTTTGTGACCCAGTAAAGCTTGCAGTAGCCTAAAGCTTCCAAACATAGCCTACAATATGTGACATTCTTAATCTTCGTGTGTGATTAAGCATTAGGCCTGTTGTCTAATCAACAGTGGCAGGTGCAAGCTCTTTGATAAAACATTGTCTGATAAACATGAGCAAATTGAAATAAATCTGTTAAACTAAAAACTGTCAAAAGATTATTAAGTATCCATACCTTGATTTATATCTATTGGTTATCCTTTAGGGTAATCAGGGGTTCTCTTACCTGTGCTTGTATAGGTGTGAATGATGAGAGAGACTGATACTCACTTCTGGGCGAGGAAGGGTTGTCACTATTTTCAAATAGACTAGGATTGAAATAACATGTAACAATGAAACTATAAAGACGCACAAGTAGATGACAAACACCGGAGCCAGTCCGACCAGAAATCTTCTAAAGAGAATTCCGGTGTCAGCTGGAGTCATAGGCCTACCCTTGAACAGGGTGAGGCTTTGACATTACCGCATTTCTGAGTCTGAGAAGACAAAAATGTATGACCATTTGAACGTTTCCGATAAGATAAAAGCTCATTTATGAGCCCGTTGATTTGACTATGCTATTTTTTGTAGGCTTATGACTTTGATTTATGACTCTAAATATTAATCAGAATCAGATAGTCAAGTTAGCCTATTATTTAATAAACACAATTGCGGCAATAGATAAGGGTTATTTTTTTAATTAATGATCAGTAAAGTGTACCAGAAGGATAGTAGTTTTGCTTTTAAAATGTGTACTAAATTGGATATCGTCATACAATGACTGCTGGAAAGATATGGGGCTTGGGCGGGGGTGGTGGTCACGCACCTCCCACAAGAGTCAAGACCCCCTAAAGAGAGATGGGGGACAGTTCTAAGTTGTGGGGTCCCGTGTTATTAGTGTTAACTGTACCCACCCCCCATCCATTTAATTTAGAACCTAGAATCCCCAGCCAACATGGGGAATCCCGTTTTGTCAGACTTTAAAATGTAGGACTACACCTTTAAGACACCGGAACAGTGGGTATTGCAAAGGGGGGTGGGCATACAGAACCCAACTGTCTGAGAATCTAAACATCGCATTCGTGAAGCAACGAGGACCTTCCGTGTCGTCCATTAGGCCTAGTTACAGGTTAGAAACCACGCCAATACTTTACACGGTTATCGGGTTGAAGTTAATAAAACATACTTAAAACATAAGGCCTATATTTAAAATACATTCATGAATAATTCCGAAGGCTAGTTTGCGCATTGCCTCACAAACTTGCACGACTTGACATTTGTCAACAAATTACGTGAACATCATAATACTCTACTTTTTTATTTGACTCAGCACGTTTAAATGCAACTTAATGCTATCCCTTCGTTAACACGTTTCACTATCCATAGATGGGTGTGTATGCCAAATGTCTACTTAAGTGTAATCTCTGTTTGTTTCTTTCAACACTTTCCCCATATCAACCAGATTTAGATATCATCGCCAGATATTCTGCCCTCGACAGATATTCTGCATGCTGTACTGTTGCGGAAGCAAGGACGAGGAGAAGGAGCGCCCGGACGCGAAAAATCCAGGGGTAGAGAGACCGAAATCAAATAAATCAGAGCCAAATCAAGAGAGCGCACACCGACCGCTAGCAATGTACGGAGTAGCGGCGGGAATGCCCGAACTGTTACCTCCATTTGGAGTGATCCAACCCGGCACGGGGCGCTCCCGTGAGCCGAATGAGGGTCCCGGTTTGGGAACGAGATTCAACAGGGGTGAGGTGAGCTTTGACTCCCCCCAGCGGAGACTGGGACATCGGGCCCCGAAGCTAGGGCAAATAGGACGGTCGAAGAGAGGTGAGTGCGGCAGATAATGTTAAGGTGTGGAGAACACGGAGGGAGAACCTGGTTGAAGTCTCCAGGGCTGTAAATAACACCACTGACCAAACTGACACCGCACTCAGATCGGAACATTGTGTGAGTGCATAACATTGAGTGCACAACATTGAGTGCATTATAAGAAGAGGTATATAAAACATTAACAGCGTAGTGAATGTTTTCAAAGTGCATTCATGGATACACAGCATATGAATCCAATGTCTTGGTCCCACACACATATAGCTCGCAGTTCAGACAGCTCTACCAGGTTGCCTCACCCGATCATTTGCTCACAGCTTGCGATACGTTTACATTTAGTCATTTAGCAGACGCTCTTATCCCGAGCGACTTACAGTAAGTACAGGGGACATTCCCCGAGGAAAGTAGGGTGAAGTGCCTTGCCCAAGGACACAACGTCATTTTGCACGGCCGGGAATTGAACCGGCAACCTTCTGATTCATAGCCTGATTCCCTAACCGCTCAGCCATCTGACCCCCCCCCCCTCATAAACAACGTTTGTGTTTGCAGTGGACATAGACGATGAGGACCTGGATGATATGAACAACAACGGGCCTCTCCTCCCCATCTCCCTCAGCCTCTCGCCCGTAGCCTGACCTCGCAGCGTCCAGAGCGGACCGAGGGTGGAGATTACCCCGCGGACCCAGGAGGAGGTCCACCTGTCCTGGACTTCCTAGCTGGGGGGGTGGGGGCGGGGGCTGGCCTGACGTTTACATTAGCAGCATGCACTTTGACCTGTAGTTTAGTTTCCTGGCATCTTCGCTGCAGCTACTGTAGTTGCTCTGGTGTGTGTGGGGGGAGGGGGGCAACAACATACCTGGAGAGGTCTGGGAGAGAGGGAGGACTTGAACTAGGTTTGGGTGGGGGCAGGAGGGGGATTCCTGGGTAATCCTGAGAAGAGGGGAGGTGTGAGCGAGGGTTGGGGTGCTTGGTGGTCTTGAGAGATGGTAACAGGTGACCTGCTGGTTGGTGGGGGTCATTCTTGGGGTGACCTGAGATGTGAGAAGCGGGTGAGTTGGGGGGGGTGTCTGGGGGAGTGAGAAAGATGGGGAGGTGGGTGAACTAAGATTAGGCAGAGATAACACTGAACCGTGACTGGAGGTTTAACACTGTGTTCATCAAGATCCTCAAATGGGTCTGTCTGTTTTCCCAACCTCTGCTCCACCCAACATATGGCTTTTATTACCACTCCTTGGCAAAAACATACTGGTTGCTTCACTGTTTACAACTCTCTGAGATCATGTTGTGACCATTCAGCAGTATAGGTTTACAGTATTTTAACTGTATTGTATTCAGATACGCGTTTCAATGCACTTGTTTTCACTAGTTTGTTCATTTGCTCCTGTTTGTTTTGACTTGTTTGCCTGCGGTTTAGGTTATTTTTGCAGCAAGCAATACAGGTCTTATTTGTTACCAACTCACTGTATAGGAAACACTGTGAGAACAAATGCACACATGTATTTATAGGAATAATCACAGTAAATGCAACATATCCTTTGAAAATAACCAAAGCTCTGGTTTCTTTGGTGCAGTGTGTTGCTTTGGGTTACTTCCATCCAAACACTTGTCAGTCTCCTGTTTGACTTTGTGAAAGTGTTCTGCTTCTCAGGAAGCATGGTATCTACCTTCATACATTGAGTTTGACCTTCTCACAATCATGTTAATCCTAGTATACTGACATACTAAACGAAACCCTGTTTGAGAATAAATAAACTGGTGATAGATTCAGTGGGAGAACCACTGTGATTAAATGGGGATTGCTGTTAATATACTCTCGTTACGCTGTTGCATGCTGATAGGCGTTGCCGGAACAAACATGATGTTAGTGCTTTCCATTACTACCATCTCTTGTAGCTCTGGAGAAGACCACAGATTAGTGCTGTCGCTGCAGCACCACAGATATGCATTTCACTGGAGAGGAGCACCACAAGGTGGCGATGAAGCCAAAGGAATGCACTAGGTCCTGCCAAGAACATGCCGAGTTGCTGAAGCAGCCTTTCTCAATCCCGCGTCTCGGGACCTCCTGCATGTTTTGGATGTTTCTGTTTCAACACACCTGGTTCAAATGAATGGGTCGTTATCAGGCTTCTGCTGAGCTTGATAACGACCCATTCATTTGAATCAGGTGTGTTGGGTGACGTGTAGGGCAAGGGGTCCCAGGATTATGAGTGTTCTGAAGCTGAATATAAACTTGATGCACAATGCCTCTGTTAATAATTAAACACAGTTTGTGATCAGGGAGGGTGAATATGTACTGAAAACAGAGAATTTACACATCAGTCGTAATGTTGAATGCTGAACCCATCCACCCAGGAATCTACTGCACACACATCACACAATTTCTGAAGAAATATCTACACAGTATCTTTTTGGTGTAAAACAACCACTTTTAATATCATACAGCCTATACGCCATGGGTCTTCACTTGAAGACTTTTATTCATGAATCATGAGTAGTGTTGAAAGCCAAGATAATTTGGAGTCACCAACCAAACTTACCTGGCAAAACATTTTGTCCGCACTTTATTGACACAAAGCCCATTATAAAAAAAATCCGAAAATGGGAGAACCTCTTAAAATGTTAAATATTCTTGAGCATTGCATAATATATCATAAATCTACCAATGGGAACACAAATCGCTTCCCGCCTTTTCAGAGCCAGAACATAGTTGAGTAAGGGAGAGATTAGAAAAAGTTTAGGAACCTGGTTCATCACACTACTAAACTATACTGTAGTTAGGATGAACCATAGTAAGTGTAATATGGACATTTTAATAAGAGTTTGTGATATATAAAATGAATCGTGTTTATTTACAATTGAGGGCACAAGTCAGAAAAGTTAAAGTGTTTCCCCCCCTTCTAAGATTCTACTCTTGAGTAATTAATATGGGCATGGTTAATGGCATAAAAATCTTCCTTTTGATTGGTTAAGCTTCGGATAAGGTTGTCTGGGCCAGAGAGACCTCAACTAGCAAGCAGAGCTCACAATTTAACTAGTGGTCAACAATGTTTCTTTAAGTTGACTTCAGCATTACCAGTTAGAGGTTCACACTGACAGAAGTGTTACGCCAACTCTAAAGGGTGTTGGCTGAAAAAACGAACTTGGCCGTTTCACACATTTCACCACAGCATCAAGCTATTTCAACCACCAAGATCACAAGGCCACTGTAGGATACATAACAGACATGTGGGGCTGGAGTGATAGTTTGAGAGGGAAATGTTACACTTCTCCCTGAGACTGACAATCTACATGCTTTACCGAAGTAAACATCCCAGGCTGTTATCTACGCTCTAAAAAAACCATCAAGCACAGATTTCTCTGAACATAACGGCCTCACAGACATCAGTAACAGAGGGGGGCAGGGCTTCAACCTCAGATAAACAGAATACAAAATAATTAAAAACACGAGGTACAAAATGTTACAAAAGGAAACTGGCTGAAGAGGGGCAGGGACTGCTGTGTTAAGTGGGACCGGTGTGGACGTGCATCTTGTCAGTGCTGCTCAGGCACCAGGGGACCGTCCATCTCAAACAAACTCCTTGTGGCTGCTACCCGGGGGGCGGGAGATGGGGTACTTGGGGGTGGCGGCTTTCCTCCCCCGGGGGCAGGAAGCAGCGAGCATGGCCCCGCCCATGATGTCCAGGAAGGATCCGGCCCAGGCGATGAAGATGGCTGACCCAAACTCATACCTGGAGGGGAGGGGCGGTCAGGTAGTCATCAGTATGACATCCAACATTTGAATTTCACGAGTAACATTAGCTAACATTAAGTAACTTCCAAGTCATATCAAATCAAATACCAAAGTCCCTAACAAGCCCTGAAGGAGAGGATTCCAATGTGTTCTAATCATAGACAACAGTAGAAGGTGCACTGCTTACTTTGTGTTGACAGGTGTGAAGGGGTTGTAGAAATCCTTGATGATGTTGTGAGCAAACCAGGAACAGGCCACAACAGATGCAAGAGCTGGATATGAGAGCGAGAGAGAGAGCGAGAGAGGAGATTCCATAAGGTTAATCACCCCATTATGAATACAGACAACAGGAAATGACACAGGAGAGTCACGTGGGTCCTTACAGCCAATCAGCAGGACGATGCCTCCAGTCATGGCGATGCGAGACTTCTTGGTCTTGTCATCTCCGCCGCAAGTGGTACACTTCATTCCCATGGTGGCCACGCCCAATCCTGCCACCGTGACGATGATGCCAACGATCATCAGGGCACGTGTTGCCTGGAGGGAACCTGGGGGTGACAGGGTTGACGAATCCATCACACACAATCTCCTGCAGTCTGCTTCATAGTGTGTTCATTCAGCAGAGACTTTTATCCAGGGCAACATACAGGGGAGGAAGCAAACAAGCGACCTCTTGATCTGCAGCCAAACGCTGAGCGATTCACCAGGTGTCTTACACCATTTTCAACCACGCAAAATCTGGGATTATTACTATTTTAAAACACTGATAAGACAAGCCGAAATGTGGGGAGTGCGGGGTATATTTGTACATTTACAGCCTCCTGTTATCCATTCAACATGACCTTCAATAGAGTGTGAAGATCAAGTCTCTTACACTATAACCAAGCTACAACTGTGATTCTTAGTCAAACGTATTCGTTTTGAAACACAGACAACTAACTATTACCAATATTCTTAACTGCAATCAGGTAGGAAGTGAATGAGATGTGTTTAAGGTTTGTGGCGCACTCAGGAAGTTAAACACCGAGCCATGCATGCAAATGCTAACTCCACACACACACCTCTCTCTTTCAGCCACTCCTTCGCCCTGCGCACCTGTAGACAGGTGCAAAACTAACCAGATCCAACAGGAAGCCCTCTCGAGGACAGGGTGGGTGTGTGTGTGTGAGGACAAGGTGTGTTTGTGAGTGTGTATATACCCCCCCCCCCCCCCCCCTCCCCTCCCCCTCCTAGCATCGTTCAGTCAACAGGAACAGGTCTGACCAGTCAGGTCTGAAATGAGGGAGGGGGGAGGGGGGGCTCCGGATCAGGTTTCATTCGGAGAAAGACACTCCTTTTCCCCTGATCTCACGGCCTGCTTGTCTTCCTATTGGCTACACCTTCCCACAGTATCATTCAAACAGAGCTGTGATCAAAATGGCGGCTACCTAGAGCCAGCACTCACAGAAGATGGATCCGATGAGGACACACCCAGATAGCTGTTTCTACCACGTAAATTACAAAGTGACTGTGAGCAGTGTTAAGAGCTCAGAAGGTCTAACCCTGTCTAAGCCTGACCATAACCCTGGCCATAACCCAGGCCCCTAACGCTGGATCTAACTCTAACCCAGGCCCCTAACGCTGGATCTAACTCTAACCCAGGCCCCTAACGCTGGATCTAACTCTAACCCAGGCCCCTAACGCTGGATCTAACTCTAACCCAGGCCCCTAACGCTGGATCTAACTCTAACCCAGGCCCCTAACGCTGGATCTAACTCTAACCCAGGCCCCTAATGCTGGATCTAACTCTAACCCAGGCCCCTAACGCTGGATCTAACTCTAACCCAGACCCCTAACCCTGGCCAGCTTCTGTGCTGTGTCAAACATAATTTACATAGAGGGCCATATACTCCATTGTGCTTCTTCTATTACAGTGCAACACTCAATCAGCCTGTTAGTACAGATATCCACTGTTTATTTACACATTTTATATATGACCAGTGCTTCTGATTGCGCTATGTTTATCAAAACTGGCTTGCGTTCATGTTTGCAGATGCGATAAACTAATTGTTTCATAGGACCCCTTATCAGAAGGGTTGATACGCAACTCAAACACAAATATGGTTTTACAGCCACTCAAACGAGCTGCCGTAAACTGAGGCCAAACCAAGGAAGATGTCTGGGCAGCGAGCCTGCTCCAGAAGGAGAGGAATGGACGCATCCACAGCCTAACTGATGAAGTGGAACATCAGGCCAGTAAGCTGGGGGAGCAAATTGCTGTGGGGAGTGAGGGGAGGGGAGGGGTGGCTTGCAATTATACAGGGTAGCGAGGACAGACCGGGGATGGCAGATTGGAGGGTGGAGTTTAATCACACAGGGCTGTTGCTCTCGTGCCAATCCGAAGGCATGATTTAACACTGATTTTCCACGTGCTGTTATTTTCGACGTGTGTGCAGCTAAAAAGTGTCCACATCCTGGTGGGAAGGACATTGGTGTTTTCTCGGAAGGCCCGATGATAGTCCTTATCTGCATGAGTGTTTTCACCTGAACAGAAACACTGCACGTCTGATCCTACATGTCCTTCTGTACTTTCTAGATGTACTTTTGGATAACCGCCTTCTAAATGTTTAAATACAGATTTTACAAAAATTATCCAGGAGATTATGTACCGATAATCTGGAGTAAAACTTGACTGTCAAGTAAATTTAACTTCCTTTCACTCTTAGAAAGAATGAATCATGGTTTGAATGACGTTATCAAGTCTTCACCAGGATACCTTTATAATGTGTGGGTGCCTGCGTGTGTGTGGTGGGAGGGGTTATATTGTGTTCTGTAGGAACGCCTCCTGATTCCTGAATACTCTTCACTAGTCTGTTTACTAAACCGAGACAAATAAAGGCGGTGTTTACCACTGCCCCTAGCCAGCATTCACACCGCTCACCGGGGTTTTTCCTAGCTTCTAAGCAGGGGGGAGGGGGAGAGGGAGGGGGGGGAGGGGGAGGGGGAGAGGGAGGGGGGGAGGGGGAGAGGGAGGGGGGGGGAGGGGGAGAGAGAGAGAGGGTGAGGCAGAGGGCGAGGGAGGGGGAGAGGGGCACGCCCACGCAACCGAACAATGGCAGCTAACATAATAATTACCTTGGACACAGTTTAACCGAAACAAGTCAACGAATTCCTTGTGCAGTGCCCCTAGGCTAGTGCGTTAAAGTCTTTCAAATAAAACTATCGATATATGGAGTGTACTCGCTGATAATATATACTTGGGAAATAACAGCCGTAATAAAAGTTTAAAAAACAAAGTGGCGGTTCTGCTAAGAAAAACTCAATATTTCGTCCATGATGGCAGAATCAAGTTAAAGCAAGTAAATCAACTACAAGATTTTAGTCAAATGATCTACTGGGAATGTGGATCTTGGGAATTCACCTGCCGTATACACCTGCTTGTGCTAGGCCTTGCCTAACAACCGATGAAGACAGGCCAAGACATCTTGGTCTGTTTAAATTAGATACGGCTACAGATTACTAACGGACATGCTGAATAATCGGAATGTTGTATACAAACTAAATGCTTTTATTCGATTAAAAGAAATTCATCTTTTCTTTTTCAATCCAACGGAGTAACACTTACTGTCAAGTTGTAGAATGGAGTCGTAGACTTTGCACTGAATCTGTCCGGTACTTTGGAACGCACAAGACATCCATAGTCCCTGGTACATGGCCACTGCTGTGATGATATTGTCTCCAACATAGGCGGACATCTTCCATTGTGGCAGGATTGTCCCAATGATCAACCCAATTAGACCCAGCATCGAAAGGGCAAATCCTAAAATCTGCAATCCCGAGTTTGCCATTTTCAACTATTCTTAGTTTTACACGATTTTTATAACGTTAAAAAAATAAAACTCGAGTTGAACTTTTTTGTCCAACCAGCTAAACAAGTAATCCTCCGCGCCCTTTCAACTGGACGGACCGCTTCGACGCAAGCAAAAATTGATTTGTTTGGTAAACCTTTACACGAGGCGATATGTAATTTGCGTAGGCCTACTCTATATTTAGGAAAAAAAATCTTCAATCTTCTGTTAAAACGTTCAGACAATATTTCGTTCGGGTTCTTCTCCAAAAGGCACAAGAGATAATTTCACAGGCACCTGTTCCTCAACCGCACCTTGAATATGTAATGAGGGTCTGTCGGGGACGAGCGTTTTAAGGTGGTTTCAGAGTGGCTTTTGCACAGGGGGCGGGGACGCGCACAGTTTCGGCTCCACATCCGCCGGTATCTCTCAGCGTTGCTGACCTAGGCAGTTTCGTGATGTCACCGTATAAACCACAGAAAAATAGAAACATATGCTTTTGCAGCGATTTTACAATCCACATAAAACTGATCCTTCTTTTTCGCCTGTTCTTCGTCCGTATGGATATTTTCTGTTCCTGGGATATCTAAATATCTAACTCACAAAAGTGATAGGCTAATTAATGCAGCGTTTGTATTTTCACCTTCATAGAAGATTACAGAAGAACACGCAGCTGGTAGTCTGCATCGGTCAGACTGACGTTGTGAAGCCAGGTGTTCAGAGGTTTTTACCGTGTAAATAGCTTCTTACGATCGTCCTCACAGTGAAGTCTGAAACAACAAAGGGATCTTTGTTTGGTTAGAAAGAATTGCTTGAATCGCTGCTGCCCAAGCTCAAGGTATTAAGCAGGCAAACACAGCAAGGGCTAAACAGTAATATACCATACCTAAAGGATTAAATGTGGTGTTTCACATATGCCTCAATATCAGTCCTAGACTGTATGTTTATCTATGAGATCATGTGGTCTGAGATAAAGGTGAAGTGAGGCTAAACAACATGACACTATTGGGAGAACTAGGAAAAATAACAATAGAACTTGTTGACAAAGGGAACTAATTGAACTTACTTCCTATTGTTCTTTGATTTGTTTACTGACATGCCCTTTACCCATCCATCCATCCATCCATACTGATGTGATTCAGTTATTTACAGAGATGGGAAGCTCAGAAAAAAAAGGTTGGAAAGGTTGAAAAAGTATTTTTTATAAAGTTCTGAAAAGAAAGGTTTACAAAATATTTTCGAAAAAAAAGTTCTGACAAAAATGTTTTGAAAGGTGGAAAAAGGTACCTTATGGATTAGGCAGGGAGTCAGCAATGTCGACATGACTGAGAATAGAGACATTCATGATCACCTATGGCCATGAGGAAAAACGAAATTGTGGGTGTCAAGGATTTTTGGTGAATGCTCTACAGTGTCTATTTGTATTAATGTATTAATATGATGTGAGGTCCAGTTACCAGCGTTGAGTAATGGCTAGTTTTTACTGAAGTATATGTCAGAGCCCACACTTATTTACTTTAACTTGAGTGAAAAAGTGTAGTCAGTACTTCAACTTTGACCAGAGTATTTTAAAACATGACTATCAGTACTTCTACCTGAGTGAAGGCTTTTGCCATCTCTGGTTATTTATTTGGCAACAACAAATAGTTATGGAAAGTTATGTCAGGCAAAGACAGAAACTGAAACCAACGGTAAAAAAAAGAGAAATCATTCACAACACCGGTGTATTTTGGAAGTACAGGTAGACCAAACAGAGATGTGTGTGTGACTCATAGCTTTGGCTTCTCTGCAAGCTCAAACTCTTGGTGTTATCTGTAGGTAGGTTAAGCCCTCAGGCAAATGTTTCCAACTGATACTGAGGGAGTGAAGATAGGAGGGTAGGGGGCAGACGGGAGGAGCGTGGATGAGTCGACGTGGGTGAGTGGGGATGCGTGGGGTGGATGAGGATAGGTACGGCAGAGGGGAATGTACATTTACATTTAGTCATTTAGCAGACGCTCTTATCCAGAGCGACTTACAGTAATTACAGGGACATTCCCCCGAGGCAAGTAGGGTAAAGTGCCTTGCCCAAGGACACAACGTAATTTTGGCACGGCCAGGAATCGAAGCAGCGACCTTCTGATTACTATCCCGATTCTTTAACCGCTCAGCCACCTGACTCCCCTGAATATAGGAAGATGGTGATAATATTTTGGTTTCAATTGGATGAGGACAGAACACTGACCTGATTTTACTTCCTCTGTAACTGTAACAACGATTATGATCTGCTATAGCTGAAGCCACTGTTCACACTGAACTTCAAAAAGGGAGTGGATATCCGTCACCGGCCAAACAGGTTTACAGTGTGAGCTGCCACAGCCTCCAGGCAGTTCCTTTCAACCACAGGGGAGATACACGTTTGAACACAGACAAACAACACACAAATACTGAAAATGAATGTACCGTACACAGCTTATTGTTTCATAACACCCCCTCACTTTTATCCTGACAGAATAAGACTTGTCGTAAGACTCAGCTACACACCTTTGAGTCACATGGAGTTATTTCATAAGTCACTTGGAAGGTACATTATATGGAGGGAGCGGGGGAAGGTGTTAGAGAACAAGTCAGTGTGTGTCTGTGTGTCTGGGGTGTTGAAGGGTGGAGGGGGAATATCAGGACATCATGAACTACACCGTGTGGTTCATGTTTGGGATTTAGGAGATGCAGAAGATCTTGCATAACAGCGTGCGATGGGGGGATGAGAAGGACACGAAGTACAAGAGGAAAGAGACTTTCTCAGACGATGTTTGTTTGGGACTGGGGGGCGGAGCTTGAGGGACCGGGGGAGGAGCTTGAGACACCGGGGGCGGATCTTGAGACACCTTGTAATAGTTTGAATTAAGAAGCGGAAAAAACCCAGACTGACACATTGTGTTGGTGAGATGTGACGTACGGTTGTGATTCAGAACTGGTTGTTTTGACACTGTTACCGCGGGATAAACTACCCCCATGGCATCTCTTTTATAGCAATGACATCAATCTCACATTCTTGGTTATGATAGAAAGCACTAATTCCATTGCTCTAAAAGTGCCTATTTGATTGATGCGCTTATAACATTTTCAATAGCCATTTTCACATGACATGGATGAGTCACACACCAGCTCCGTGTTTCGGGGTGTGGACAGTGTACTATAGCGATGCTGCGGTTTAGGACAAAAGGTCAGATCACGATGAAAGATTCAACAAAGCTCATTGTTGACATCTAGTGGCCAGTGATCATAACTGCGGATGGATGTGTGGACTGTGTGGCAGAGGGAGAGAGGGAGGTTTGAAAGGAAGGATGTGAAGGAGATCCCATGAGCGCGTTAAGAGGGAGGGATGGGGGTTGTGGGCCCAGAACGTTTTTCACTGCTCGGCCATTTGTAAAACCACCTCATTTTATCACCTCCCTGAATACCTCGACATCATTACTGTGACCATGAGCTGGAACCCACCCCCATTACCTCCCCTTTCCTCACCCCTTCCTTCCTTCCTTCCTTCCTTCCTTCCTTCCTTCCTTCCTTCCGTCTCTTTCTCTCTCACTTTCTTGCTATTTTCCCCTCCCTCCCTCCCTCTCTCTCTCTCTCTCTCTTTCTCTCTCTCTCTCTCTCTCTCTCTCTCTCTCTCTCTCTCTCTCTCTCTCTCTCTCTCTCTCTCTCTCTCTCTCTCTATATATATATATATATATATATATATATATATATATATATATATATATATCACTGTCTCTCATCCCTCTCACCCTGTTCTTCAACAATAAAGCAAATGTACATCCTAATGAGAACAGGAGCCGAGATGAGGAGAGGGAGACGGGGGTGGGGGGGTGGG
This sequence comes from Osmerus mordax, assembly GCF_038355195.1. Lineage (NCBI taxonomy): Eukaryota > Metazoa > Chordata > Actinopteri > Osmeriformes > Osmeridae > Osmerus > Osmerus mordax. Next base: position 11,902,759 of record NC_090068.1, on the reverse strand, counting down.
GGGGGGGGGCAGGAGAGTGTGAGAGAGAGATAAAGGTGAAATCAACAGTGACACGTTTGTCAGGGACAGGGAGGTGGGGTTTATGAATGACAATGAGGGCCAAATGCTAACTCTGTGTGCGGGTGCGTGTGTGTATGCGTGCCCTGCGTGCGAGTGTGTGTCTGTGTGTCTGCGTGTTTTTGTGCGTGTACAACATTATATTGTTTATTGGGTTAATATTGAACTGAATAGTTAGCTAGTTTCCATTGATGGCGTGTACAAGTGACTGAATTTGGTGTAGCTAAACAGAAATACGGTAAAAAGAGATGTTAAACCTGGCCTCTGTCATTAAAGGTGTAATGAGTGTGTAGTTCTCTTTACATCCTAAGGAGGGCAGTAGAGGACAGCAATAAACGGTTGTAATCAATCTCGTTCAAAGGATGAGCAACTGCAGCATGGACTGCATGGGTGACTAAAGCGGCGTTTGTGTGTGTGTGTGTGTGTGCACGGGCACGCGTGTGCATGCATGTTCACGAGCGAGGCCGTGTTTGAGCGGATGCGAGGAGCTGGATGTGGGACTGTGTCCTGGGAGACGGGAAGACGCCAAGGTCACATGTGAGGACAGCCACTAACAGGGAGGCGTGAGCAGGGAGGTGTGATCACCATGATAGAGGCAGACCGAGCGTGTGTGTGTGTGTTTTAGTGTTGTACGTGTTTTCAGTGTGGTAAGTGTGTGCCTGTGTGTGTTTGTGTGTGTGGTGTGTGTGTGTGTGCCTGTGTGTGTTTGTTTGTGTAATACGTGTGTGTGTGTTTGAAAGTGGTAAAAATGTGTGTGTAACAGTGTAGCATATGTGTGTGTTGAAGTGTATATGTGTGTTTAAGTGTGTGTGTGTGTGTGTGTGTGTGGTGAATGTAATAAATGGTTGGTGCAGGGAAGCCCTGTACACAGTTCTGTGTCCAGATGGTAAATATAATGAGGAAACTGAGCAGCATGCAAGGTGTGTCTCCTGACACACACACCCCCATCCCCCTCTCCTGGGAGGAATTATGAATAATTTATGAATGAATCATTACTTTTAACAGATCGCTTCTCTCCCCACAGTGAATACAAACCCAACTCTAGAGGAACCACTGTGTATTTATGTCCCAGGGTGTGTATTTATGCAGATGAACACTTTTCGATCAAGAAGAGTATAAAATGGATTCTATGGCTATAACGACAGATTATCTCCCCTAATACGTCACCTGGCAATTTACCAGATTAATGTGTGCCTAATCCCTGAGCCGTCAGACCTAGTCACTGTTTACCTGACGAGACGCACACACTCACTTACATTTACATGTAGTAATTTAGCAGACGCTCTTATCCAGAGCAACTTACAGTAAGTACAGGGACATTCCGCTGAGGCAAGTAGGGTGAAGTTGCTTGCCCAAGGACACAACGTCACGTTGCACGGCCAGGGAATCGAACCGGCTACCTTCTGAGTAATAGCACGATTCCCTAACCGTTCAGCCACCTGACTCCCTGACACTACGCCGCATTAATGCAGCCCGTCATGGATGCAGCCTCTCTCACCGAGGGGTCTGGGGGTGAGACGACATGAGCATGTCAGATGAGCTGAGTGGTTTCCCCTCTCTGGCTGGACAGGTGACCCTGACCCAGGCTGGACTAGCATCTGGTGTCCGTGTGAGAAACACCGCCAGCCCTGACCCCCGGTAATCCACCTCCCAGCTCCATCTCCAACCTGTACGTGGAATTACACATTTCTCCCCCCCCCCCCCCCCCCCCCCCCTCGCCCGGTCCTAATCTGTGTTTCCACGGTGATCGCTGGTAGGAAGAGGCATCAACCAGAGCCCTTGAGTTGGACAGGCGGAAGTAATTGCAGCTATTCATCGCTCTGATGCATTTTTTAATAGTCTCGGCTTGTTTGAAAATGATGTCTGATTAAGAAGTTTATCGGATGGAGAGGGAGTGCTCTCGGCCTCGGGGATCAGCTGACTGCGGCTTCGCCAGACGCAGGCGTTAAGTGGGTCTTGATGGTGCATGTCACAGGACGTTCTCATTCCAACCAGACCCACGATTCCAAACAGTCAATCTCGGCGCAGACTGGTTTTTTGCAAGGACTCATTAATCGTGTCTTTACTTAGTGGGTAATATGTGGGTAATTAGTTTTAAATGCCAATTAAGATCATGTGTAGGCACATAGATGCAGAGAGCCTGGGAGGGATTTCAGACTGCTCCGTGTGAGAGGAATGTGGTGACCCCTGGCCCTGTCTTAATGAGGCTGTGTGTGTGTGCGTGTGTCTGAGTGTGTACGTGTGTGCATGTGTTGGGGAGGGAGAAACAGAGAGAGAAAAAGAGAGAAAAAGAGAGACAGAGAGAGACAGGGACAGAGGGAGAGAGGGAGAGAGAGACAGAGAGAGAGAGAGAGAGAGAGAGAAGAGAGAGCAGAGAGAGAGAGAGAGAGAGAGAGAGAGAGAGAGAGAGAGAGAGAGAGAGAGAGAGAGAGGGAAGAGAGAGAGAGAGAGAGAGAGAGAGAGAGAGAGAGAGAGGGAGAGCTGGTCTGTCTGTCTGGGCCCTGTGTTCCCCTCCTGCTCTGCCCATCCAGGTGGACCCAGCAAAGTCTGTCACCTGTCACTCTCTGCTCACCTTGTGAGCAGCTGCAGCTGGCACACCATCTGGAACACACTCTCCAACACACACATCTGCACACCAGTATGCAACACACACACACACCTGACACACCAGTATGCATACACACACACATACATACACTCCTCTTTTTATGGGTCTGTCTGATTATCAGTGATTTGGACGACAACAGTTTTTCACAAATAATCACCAAGAGACACCTCTTACATAATCATACAAATATATTTGTTTTATTGAATAATGTTTCCATAATAACAATTCATCTCCTCCTTCGAGTCAGGTGTGAGTTACTAAAGAACGTACACAGGTCTGATGGCAAACTGAAGAAGCGGTGTGAGGGAGGCGGCCTGTGTGTCTTTAGTTACTGAGAAGAATTCCTCCCTTCATTGTGGGAGGGGGAAAATGATGATGCATGCATGCTTTGCAATATTTCTCATGTCAGTCGATGGCATTTTGTCCTTATTGCAGACCCTTGGACTGTGTTGCAGCCTCTAAGTCCTCCCTTGCTGCTATTCATCCTCTTTTTAAAATTATAAGTAGTATTTGTATTGTTGTTATTATTATTAATATTGTTATTGCAGGCTAGTAGTCCATGCCTCCCTGCAGATGTTGTCTGTTCTCTGTCACTCTCACGTTGGAAGAGGCGGCAAAGCAGGACACTTCCTGCTTCCTGTTTCCTGTTTCAGCTGCGTTGCCATGCAGAGTCTCGTCACCCCTTCCCGAGGCCCCTGTAAGCGAGAAGGCCAACACCAGGGGCCGGTGGATTGAGTCCTTCAGGGGCCATGACATTACTTATGGCTCTTGTTGGAAGACGTCCGTTAGTTTTGGAAGACTAGAGGGAAGGGCGAGAGAGATGGACCAAGAGCCCAGAGAGAGGAAAGGAGAGAGAGAGGGGAGGAAGAGGGTGGACTGTTTTTTGGAAGACTTGCGTGACCACAACCTGAGCCCTGATTGGTGCGCGGGGGACTGGTCATGTGTTCGGGCGAAGGGGGCGTCACAGACGGGCACCCTTTGAACGTTTCCATCCGGGCCCTTCTCCCGTTCACACACACACACACACCTACACACACATACACACACACACACACCACACACACGTACGACAGATCCTTGTTTTTGTTTTTTTTGTCTCTCGTAGCTCGGATACTCAGGGGGCTGTTTGGGAGGGGCTCCTCTCATCCCAGGGTGCATCAGTATTCTGGCAGGGTACGGGAGAGCTGCGAGGCTCCTCAAAAACCCTGCTCCTCAAAACCCTGCTCCTCAGAGGAACCCAGCGAGGGAGAGCAGGGATACTTGGAGGGGGATCGTCAGCCTCTCTCCCCCGCAGAGGTCAGAATCAGAAAAAGGGGAAAGGAAGGGGATGACACAAAGCAACTGCAGGAAAACACGAGAAAACGAAAAGAAAAGCTCATCACTGATTCTGAGAGATATTTTCGGGCAAAATATCAACACAAGACTCTCACACATTTCTGATATATTGTCCATATACGGACATTGCTATATAGTATTTCTATTAAACAATGAGCCAGGAGAGCACAATCCAATGGAGGTTTTGTTGCACCTCCACACATTTTCCCTGGGTTTTTAATTTATTATGGTTTACAGTAAACAGCCCTATACCTTCAACACGTCAAAGCTTTTTAGACAGCAGGCTTAACACAGCTACCGTTGTTTGTTTCAATGTTTGGTTCTGGCAGTACAATCAAACACCCTCCTGTGAACCCTTCAACTGCCATTCTGAGACGTGGCTTTAGTCCTCAGTTTGCTCTACGTCACGTGACGGACGATCCATGTTCAACCTCATTCGCTGTTTCTCAGCCAATGAAAACCAAGCCTCAGAGCATGCTGGAGTGAAGACGTTATGGCAACAAAGTCCTTATCTGGAGACAGAGAATCAGAGACAGAGAGCCCAAGTGGTCAAAGCAGGCCAGGATAGTCTGAGTCTGAGATCGGTCCTGAGGTCAGATGTCATCTTCACCCTCAGTTAGTATGTCTGGTAGTTTGTCCAGTTTACAGTTTGGTATTAAACAACAGGCCTCTCAGTTCATTATCAACAAACAAGGTTTGCTCCTTGCACTGCACCTGGGGAAATTATTGCTCACAACGCTAGACTATTGCTCTCCAGTTTGGCTTTTATTGAGTCTATCGATCGTTACTTCACTCTCTGGCCCTATCTTTCCTCTCTCTCTCTCTCTCTCTCTCTCTCTCTCTCT
>NC_090068.1:11884405-11897714 GCF_038355195.1 Osmerus mordax | reverse complement strand
GAGGCTATGGGAAATGATGATGCAGTTTTAGTAGCATCAAAAAAGAAAGAGGATTTTTGTTCTTCCATGTGTGTGTGTGTGTGTGTGTGTGTGTGTGTGTGTGTGTGTGTGCGTGCGTGTGTGTGTGTGTGTGTGCGTGTGTGTGTGTGTGGGTGCGTGTGTGTGTGTGTGTGTGCATGTGTCTTTGCAGCCCTTTATGCAGACACCCTGAAGGAGCAGGGAGAAAACCAGTCAATTTCCTAATGGCTCAGACATCCTGCCCAGAGTCTAGCTGTGTTCTCATCTGGCTCCATCTAAAGCCAGACCTGCAGTTACATACTGTGACAGCTGAGGAAGTATTCTGTGGATGCCAATAGGGCACAAGGTGAGCAAATGTTAGCACTTTTCAGATCTCATTAACCAGTGTTCTTTATGTAATAAAGAATGGGTGATTGAAGCGAAGGGGTGGAGAGCGGGATGAATGTATGGATGTATGGATGCATGGATGGATGAGGAGGAGGATGGAGGAATGGATGAGGATGGAGGGGTGAGGATGGAGGGGTGAGGATGGAGGGGTGAGGAGGGAGGGCTGAGGAGGGAGGGCTGAGGATGGAGGGGTGAGGATGGAGGGGTGACGAGGGAGGGGTGAGGATGGAGGGGTGAGGAGGAAGGGGTGAGGATGGAGGGGTGAGGATGGAGGGGTGAGGATGGAGGGGTGAGGATGGAGGGGTGAGGAGGGAGGGGTGAGGATGGAGGGGTGAGGATGGAGGGGTGAGGAGGGAGGGCTGAGGAGGGAGGGGTGAGGATGGAGGGGTGAGGATGGAGGGGTGAGGAGGGAGGGCTGAGGAGGGAGGGGTGAGGATGGGGGGGTGAGGATGGTGGGGTGAGGATGGAGGGGTGAGGAGGGAAGGGTGAGGATGGAGGTGTGAGGATGGAGTGGTGAGGAGGGAAGGGTGAGGATGGAAGGGTGAGGATGGGGGGGTGAGGATGGGGGGGTGTTGGTGTTTAGAGCAGGAGGCAGTAGGGTTGTGGTGTGTCTCTGTCTGTCTCCTCTGCTCTCGTCACACAGGACTGACAGGAAGTGACCTTGCTCTGCTTCTACAGACATTACACTCTACTGAGGACCCCCCCGGACCACCCGGACCCCCCGGACAAAGCAGGACATCCCCTCCCTGAGTCCCCCATCGGAGGGGCGCACACACACACACACACACACACACATACATGTGAGAGCACACAGACTTGCACACATGCATATGCACACACACACTTGAGAACACACACGCGTGAACACACACATACACACACACCACATACACATGAAACAGCTTGGCCCAGATCTGTCTCTCTGTCTCCCTCCTCTCTTTGTCTCTTTCTTACTGGCTGTGTCTCTCCCCATCATGGCCGTGCAGTCATGACAGGAGGTATTCTGCAGTAATCCCCTCGGTTATGTAAGCGCATAGCAGCCATGGTTGGCCTCCTGTTTGCTAGTAGACATGATGTGTTATTTATGTTGGTGAACTCCAGGTCAGCCCCTCTCCTCTCACTGGGTTCAGTACTGTTACTTCTACAGACCGCTGACGACTGCTGGGCAGTCATGGTCTGGTCTGATCTGGTCTGGTGCTTGTGTGCTTGTGTGCTTTCACTTGTTTGTGAGTGTTCAAGCAGGGGCGTGTGTGCGTGTGTGTGTGTACTGGTGTGTGTTTTGTGGTTTGATTAAGTGCCTTAAGTGTGCCAAGTAAACAGCTGTTTGTTGTGTAACATCCATTATGATTATCCATAAATCCATGTCACTTTATGGTTTGACCTTTTGACACGATCGCTCCTAAAATATCACCCCGGCATAAACCCTGACCTCTCGCATCCTTAAACACACTTGTGTGTTGTGTAAAACATTACATAAATAACAAAAGAAGTGTCACACAATGGCACATTGTCTTAAATCTTCTGTGACGAGCATGTCAAAGGATTAGTCTTCACCTTGCTTCTTTTCCGAGGAAACTTAAGAATGTGACGTCTTGACGGGACTGTCATTCCAAACATATCCCCTCTTTAAATCGTCTCTGCATTTCTTTCCAGTCGTTTCCCGTTGAACGATGGAGAAAGTTGATGTGCGTGAGATTAGTCGCAACCTTAATCCCAAGGCTCAGAAGACTGACTTTGAATACCGTTCAGCACACAATGGCTTCTTAGATCTGAGACTGGAAATAGCAGGGGCTAATTCCCAATACAGAGTCAGTAAATACACACACGCATACACACACACACACTTACACACACATACATACACACATACACACACACACCGTGTATGCTTGCTGGTCCAGAGGAGGGTGGAGCGAAACAAAGAGAGATTGACAGAGATTGATAATTACTTCATGGAATGCTCACTGAATGCTTTTCCATTTAGCAGATGTTTTTTAAAATACAAAACAAGATACCAGGAGCGCATATGGAAAGTATAGCAGGAACTCAAGGATCAGCAGTGCGTGATTCTAACAGCGTTTGGGTGGTCCGAGTGCAGGAGCGGCTGTATTGACCAGGCTCAGAGCGGGACGGGGTGGTGAATCACACTGACAGCCTGACTGACTGTGGATCCAGCGTCCAGGTAATCCAGCCTGGCTCTCAGGAAGATAACTGTTGAGCCAAGACCAGGGGAGTCAGGTGGCTGAGCGGTGAGGGAATCGGGCTAGTAATCCAAAGGTTGCCAGTTCGATTCCCGGTCATGCCAACTGACGTTGTGTCCTTGGGCAAGGCACTTCACCCTACTTGCCTCGGGGGAATGTCCCTGTACTTACTGTAAGTCGCTCTGGATAAGAGCGTCTGCTAAATGACTAAATGTAATGTAAATGTAAATGTAAGACCAGGAGACCAGGAGACCAGGAAGACTGTCTGGAGTTCGACCTTGAGAGGTCACATTACTTTGGTCTATCGATCCACCAAAATCCATCGTCTCTAGGAAGCAGGAAGTGTGTAGAAGGGGGGTGGGGGGGCAGGGGGGTTGGAGGCCAGTGTGAGGAGCGGGGCACTGGTGAGCCCTTGACGCCCCCATGACACCATGCTGTCGTGGTTGCAGTAGTCCTCTCTGGCTCTACAGTTTACACAACACAGCTGACACGATTAGCAAGGAGAGGTTTATTATAGGTGGTAATGAGATTTGATGGAGATAAGTTGTTCATTATACGGCTTCATCTGGCTCTGAGTTTACCACACTCTCATGCAACTGTGTGCTACTCTGCTTTGATATCCCTGGCCAACACAGATGCTGTTAATTCTCCAAAAATATTGTCCCTACACCCCCCCCCATTTCAGACCTGCACCCTCAGAATTACGACCCAGGCATTAACTACCACTCGAAATTACGGTTTAATTTTTGCTTTTAATTAAAATATTTTAAGAGCCTTACATAAAAGCATTAGTGGCGGTGAGGCTTAGTGCAATAACCATTTTTTTCCATGAGATTATGGTCTGGTTCCTAGTGTGTTCTCTTGCGGGCGTCCAGGCTAATGATGGAGCAAACAGGCCCATGGATGCTCCTGGGAGGGAAACCAAAACTAAGTTGTCTACATGTCTTCACCCTCGGTGGGGGAGAGGGGGAGGGACTGGGGCGAGGTTAAGGGTCACGAGTCAGGAAAGGCAGGGGGAAGGCTGGACACTCGGGCGTCAGATGATAGTGGAGGGCTGGAGAGAAGAGGTGAGGGAGGCAGATAGACAGAAAGAGAGAGAGAGAAAGTCCAGGGAGAGAAATAATTCAGAAGAGTTTAATGTGTGGCCCCAGTTCTGTTCCATGTGAGAGCAGAGGAGTGGGATCTGAACAGAGGCTTTCAACAACACCAGGCAGGAGTCCCAGAGGAACAGTTAGACAGCCAAACAGTCCTTCTGCCTCCCCTCCCTCTCCCCCCCCACCCCCCTTTTATTCAATCTCTCCCTTCACTCACCAGGCTGCCTCTCCAGCACAAACAACACTCAGGCCTTTAACTCTGACTCATATGCATAATGCATGATGAATGCACATAATCACCAGGTGTCTCAATTATCTTCCCCATGCCCCGAGCTGGGCTCATTCTCCTCTCCCCTCCCCTCCTCTCCTCTTCTCTCTGTTCCTCTCATCTCTCCTTTCCCTCTCCTATTCTCTCTGTTCCTCTCTCCTTTCCTCCCCTCTCCTCTCATCTCTCCTTTCCCTCTCCTCGCCTCTTCTCTCTGTTCCTCTCTCCTTTCCTCCCCTCTCCTCTCATCTCTCCTTTCCCTCTCCTCTTCTCTCCGTTCCTCTCTCCTTTCCTCCCCTCTCCTCTCATGTCTCCTTTCCCTCTCCTCTCTATTCCTCTCCTCTCTCCTCTCTCCTCTCTCCTCTCCTCTCTCCCCCTCTCCTGCAGCTCACCCCCCCCCCTCATTCCCTGGGATAATGGACAGACCCCGAGAGAGAACTCCCACATACAGCTGTGCTGCCACTGCTCAGCTGTGGCCACAGTCGAACCTCTCACCCACACACACATTCACACGTAATCACACACACACACACACACACATGGTTTAAAGCCCCCACCCCTCCTCCCAGATACTAGTACAGGTAGAACACTGTTCTTACGGACCAACGCTTCACCTCTCTCTGTCCCTCAGTCTTATTACAGTAAATGAAATGCTTGACTGAAGCGGACACCAATACAACACAACAGTCCACTGAAGCAGAGAGGCTGTCTTCAACACATCGAATGAGATCAGTGTCATCGGAGAAGACGGATCTGTGTCTGTACGGCACTCCAGAGATAAAAAAGAAAGAAAAAAACTCTCTGTTTGTGGCTCTCACAACGTAGGCTCGACTGCACCTACTGTAGGAAGAGCTGGATTTAAGTTCTGGGAACACTGAGAATCAAAAGCTACAGCTGAACGACCTTGACCAACATGTTAAGGATGAGTCGACCTTGACCAACATGCTAAGGAGGAGTCGACCTTGACCAACATGCTCAGGAGGACACGCTGTTTTAGGATGGCAGTTCAGACACTGTGCGCTTCACATCAAATGTACTGTACCCTAACCAATCAAACAATGGTTATTTGAACTTTTCAAGCGAAAATGTTAGCCTTTCCACATACTTTGAGAGGAATACTTGAAGTGGATGTTTGGGGTGAGATTTAAAGAGGGACAGGAACCATTTCTTAATAGCTGGTTCCTAATGTCCTGGTCCCCTAAAGTCCCATGTAATGACCTAGCCTAACCTAACCCTGGCCGTATGCAGTATGGCCTAAACCAGTCCTGTCCCAACCCAGCCCAGTCCTGTCCAGACCCAGCCCTGATCTAACACAGCCCTGTCCTGTGCAGGTCCAGCCCTGATCTAACCCAGCATTGTCCTGTCAAGGCCCAGCCCTGTCCTAACCCAGCCCAGTCCTGTCCAGGCCCAGCCCTGTCCTGTCGAGGCCCAGTTCTGTCCAGGCCCAGCCCAGACCCAGCCCTGTCCAGGCCCAGGACCCAGAGCCTGGTCCTAATCTCTCCAGCAGCTCTGTCCTGACACCCCCAGCAGAGGACATCCCTGGTCCCCCCAGATTCACCCACCTCTCTGCTAAGCCTGTCTCTCTCAACAGACGCCCTGGCCCTGCCAGCTCGCCACTCACCAACATGATACACTCTAATCTGCTCATCCCACGCATGGAAATAAGACCACAGATGCACATAATGTGCAGTGTGTGTGGAGGGTGTGTGTGTGTGTGTGTGTGGAGGTGAGGATGGTCTGAGCAGTGCTCAGACCATCCCCCCTCCCCCCTCCCCCCTCCCCTCTCCCCCTCGCTGTGTCTCCTGTCGGTCACATCTGGTAGGACGATGATGTGACTCGAAGTGTCAGCTAGCTTCTCACGCACACACAAACACACGTTCACACACACACACATACCTGCACGCACACACACGCTCACACACGAGGGGTGAAAGAAGAGAAGTGAGAAAGGGGAGTGAGAAGCCAGCGATAGAGGAGTCACTAAGCACCACAAGCTCCTTCAGAGTCCTCATGTGCTGTAGAGAGCTCTTCTGTCTGTCTGTCTGTCTGTGTGTGTCTGTGTGTGTGTCTGTGTGTGTGTGTGTGTGTGTGTCTATGTGTGTGTGTGTGTCTTTGTGTGTGTAGGTAAGTGTATGTGTGTGTGTGTGTTCGTATACATTCATCAATCCAGGTCACATCATCAAGGTACACTGATCCGTGTGGGTGAAGAATGAGTCACACAGCGATTCATATTCAGATCCGAGTCATTATCATTTAAATCACAGTTCGTGTCATAAAACGCCTTTGTCAAGAATCATCTTTTTAAGATTCTGTCGATTTTAGAGCAGATCATCACCCAAGCGGGCCTTGGTGTGAACACGGGTTTCCTGCGTACATATACCGCACTAGAAATGGGTCAGGCCTCATGTCTGTTCAATGATGCATAGCTGGTGGTGACTGTCAGTTTACACAGGTCTATCAGACTGGAGCAGAAGACTGACTTGAATAGAAATCAGCAGCAGACAGCAGTCTCATCTAAACCTCCAGACCTCCATCCTCCTCCACCTCCTCCCAGACCTCCAGACCTCCAGACCTCCTTCCTCCTCCACCTCCTCCCAGACCTCCAGACTTCTAGCCTCCTCCCAGACCTCCAGACCTCCTGACCTCCTTCCTCCTCCACCTCCTCCCAGACCTCCAGACCTCCAGACCTCCAGACCTCCAGACCTCCATCCTCCTCCACATCCTCCCAGACCTCCAGACCTCCTTCCTCCTCCACCTCCTCCCAGACCTCCTGACCTCCTTCCTCCTCCACCCCTTTCCCAGACCTCCATCCTCCTCCACCTCCTCCCAGACCTCCATCCTCCTCCACCTCCTCCCAGACCTCCAGCCACACACGCTCAGGTCAGCTGCCCCTCTCCAGGGGCTGAGAGGCATGCAGCTCTGGGCCCCAGCAGAACGGGAGGAGGGCTGCCTCGTCCTGATAGCGGTCCTCCAGCGACCAGGCTTGGCTCAGCAAGGTGCTTAGCAGAGAGAACTGAAATTCCAAAGAAAGTTCTGCACTAGATATCAGCTACAGTTGAGCTGAAGGTTATTAGAATATACATAGAACATTTATATGTAAATGCAGTGGGTATCAAATACTGCACATCATTCAAAAGGCCTCAGTACGCATGTGTAGGTTTTAACCTGTGATCTATTTGTAATTACTTTGGACATGTTTGTAAGTTCTCATCAAGTCTCCATATTCACAGATCCTGTGCAGGGTAGAAGTATGGGGATGTCCTCTGGTCTGAACCAGAACCGGCCCGTCTGTCTTCCCCTGTCTTCCCCTAAGAAGAGAGGAGCACATTGGGGCTGATAACATGACACTGAGCTGGACAGCCTGGTAATGCACTGTGAATGGCTCTGAAGTCCCCTCTTCTCTCTGCTTTTGCTCTTTAAATAACTATGAAGAGGGAGCCGGCAGTGTACGAGACAGGGATGTTGTCCTGACAGGCACTTAGAGAGGGGAAACAAGGATGGAACAGAAATTCCGAGAATTTAGGGGGACAGAGAGAGAGAGAGAAAGAGCGAGAGAAAGCAAAAAAGATGAGAGTGAGAGAAAGACAGAGGGAGTGGGTGTGTGTGTGTGTGTTTGTGTGTGAAAGCAAGACAGATAGATACATAGAGATAGAGGTAGGAGAAAGAGAGAGAGAGTGAGACTCAAAGATACAGAAAGAAAGCGAGAGAGGGCGAGAGAAAGAAATGACTGATTACATATTACCCCCTCGACTCTTAATCCAGTTTTCAATAGTCGTCTTCACCCAGGCAATTTCACTTCAAAGGTTTTGAGGCATGGCCAATTACATGGCATCCAAGGGTTCCTTTTGGATTTGAAAAATATAATTAAAGAGAATTTTAATTAATGTAGTCAGAGACAGAAAATACATCTTTTAGCTTTCTCTGTGTTCATCTAAGGCCAGTGAATGTTTCCTATTCAGCAGAGTCACTGTCTCCAAGAGAGGGTCTGAACAGAACCACGACCAGATCCCTCCACGCTGTGATAGGACAGGCTCAGATCCCTCCACGCTGTGATACGACAAGCTCAGATCCCTCCTCGCTGTGATAGGACAGGCTCAGATCCCTCCACGCTGTGATACGACAAGCTCAGATCCCTCCTCGCTGTGATAGGACAGGCTCAGATCCCTCCTCGCTGTGATAGGGCAGGCTCATATCCCTCCTCGCTGTGATAGGACAGGCTCAGATCTCTCCTCGCTGTGATAGGACAGGCTCAGATCTCTCCTCGCTGTGATAGGACAGGCTCAGATCCCTCCTCGCTGTGATAGGACAGGCTCAGCTGGAGGATCTCCCCTGCTGCCCAGCTGGAGCATCACACACATCAGCATGAGACACACTTGATCCCAACCAGACCCTGGGGTGAGACAGCTTGATCTGACAAACAAAAGAGAGAGACAGACAGACAGACAGAAAAAACACCTAGTCAATGATCATCATCTATTTGTCAGCAGATTCCCTCCACCCCACCCCCACCCCCCCACCCAGACCCGACCTCCCCCCACCCCCCTCCCCATTCCCATCAAACTGCAGCAGCTATATCCTTTCTGTTCGCCCCAGAAACTATTAATACTTTCACTCTGGTAATGGAGATTAATGGATGTGGGCAACAACTCCATGGAGAGAGCGACAGTGGGCGGTGCTGGGGGTGGGGGGGGGTGGGTGTGGGGGGGGGGGGGGGGGGGGGGCGGGGGGTTGGGGGGGGCAGAAAGAGAGGGCGAGAAAGGATGTGAGGCTGAATGAGGGAGGGGGGTAGAACATGGGTGGGTGAAAACAAGGGCAGATTGAAAGATGGATAGATTTCATGAGGGAGAGAAGAAGGGAACACTGACTTCTGCAGTGAAAAACACCTTGATTCCCCCCCCACCCCCACCCCCCCATCATCCTCCCCCCCCCCCGCCCCCCGCACCCCCTCCCATTACCCTCCCCTCTTCCCCCTGAAGCAAGGTGTTCTCCTAATGATGACAGCTCATTGTTCCTGCGAGAGTGTTAGGCACCGTGAACTGAATGGCACAGCACACATCAGTAACACCTCCAGACACACTGAGAGGGGAGGAGAGGAGAGGAGAGCAGAGACCAGAGAGCAGAGACCAAAGCCCCAGCTCAGTCTTGTGTATCTGGGTGTGAGTGCTTCCCGGCTGGAGGAGCGGCTGGAGGTCTGTCACCTCTCTGGGGGGGTGTGAAATGCTTGGCCTGTTCCAGAGAGCCTGCCAGCGCTGAGGAGGAGCCGCTGTGGGCTGGCAGCAGACTGGCCAAGATCCTCACCCACAGCAGGAGACAAGAGGAGGGCCGGAGGGGTCTGGGGTCTGGGCGGCAGAGAGGGGTGGAGTCAGGAGGGGCAGAGAGGGGTGGAGGGGTGTTTGGTCAGGGGAGCAGTGAGGGGTGTACAGGTCTGGGACTTGGGGGGCAGAGAGTGGGGGAGGAGGGAAAAGGGGGCCTGGTTGCATAACCATCACAGTGTCAGACTGGGGGTCTGGAAGAGGAGGCTTCAGCAGAGCACATTCAGGAAACTCAGAGGGCTTTAATCTTCTTATCCATGGCAGATTGGTAAAGAGTGTGTGTGCTTGTGTGCGCTTATGAGCGTGCATGCGTGCGCGTGTGTTTGTGTGTGTGCATGTGTGAGTGTGTGTGTGTATGAGAGTGTGTGTGTTGTTTGTTTGTCCTAGCATCATAACATCCCACTCAGCTTTCTCATCCCTCAATCTCGTATGAGCTTTCATGTGTTTAACCCTAAACCTTCTCCCTCTCTACCATCCCCATCTCTCCCTCTGTCTCTCACACCTCACTGCAATCCCCTTCATCCGATTGGTTCCTTCTCATCAGCGCTCCGTTTGTCTATCCCTCCACCTCTCCATCTCTCCATCTCTCCATCTCTCCATCTCTCCATCTCTCCATCTCTCCATCACTCTATCTGTTCATCTCTCCATGCCTTCATCTCTCTATCCCTCCATCCCACGTTCTGTCCTGTCCTGCTCTCTGATCACAAGATGAAAGACGTCCTCCTTGATGAAGAAGAGAAGCGCGATCCCTTCCTGCCTCACTCTCTCTCTCTCCCTTCCCCTCCCCCTCTCCCACTCTCCCTCTCCCTCCCTCCCACTCTCCCTCTCCCTCCCTTTCCCCCTCTCTCTCCCTCTCCCTCTCCCTCCCTCCCTCCCTACCCCCCTCCCTCCCTCCCTCTCTCCCCCTCCCTCCCTCCCTCCCTCCCTCTCTCCCACTCCCTCCCCCTCCCCTGCCCATCAGAGACTGCATGGACCCCTCCCTCCCTCTGGTCATGGTGGAGGGATGGGGGTGTTGGTGCAGGGTAGTTCCGGGGGGGTGGGTTGGAGGGGGGAAGTAAGAGGGCGGTTGAGGGGCAGGGGAGCTCAGTGGAGAATAGGTGGAGGTGGTGAAGGGGGGGGGGCAGCGGGTTGATTCTGCTGATTGTGTGAAATTATACCCTCCTATTTCTATTGTGACTCCAACAGACACGAGCCTTGGGGAGGGAACAGGAGGAGCAACTGGCAGAGAGAGAGAGAGAGAGAGAGAGAGAGAGAGGGGGAGATAAAAGGAGAGAGAGAGGGAGAGAGGGAGATGGAAACAAGGAGAAGGTGAGATGGGGGGTTCTGGACAGATTGATGTGCTGTGGAGGCAACTGAAAGAAGTTAAAAGAAGTTGGAAGAATGTTGGAGCAGAGCCAGCGGGGGAAGACAGGAGAAGAAAAGTGAAAGGAGAGAGAGAGAGAGAGAGAGAGAGAGAGAGAGAGAGAGAGAGAGAGAGAGAGAGAGAGAGAGAGGGAGAGAGAGAGAGAGAGAGAGAGAGAGGGGAAACAGAGGAGAGAGTCTATGGAGAGGATTTCTTCCAAACTGAGCCTTGACCTTAAAATATCTCTACTCCCCTCCCCACCTCAATGTACAAAGACACACACACACGGACACGCACGGACGGACACGCGGGTCGTCACTCACGCTCATATGCACACACACAGACCCTCTATGCCTCCCCAGGACGATCTTCATCCTATCCCTTCCTCTCTCCATCCTGGTCTCTCTCTCTCCCCCTCCATCCCTCCGTCCACCTCCATATGCTCAGGTCTCCTCCCCTCCCTCCCCCCCTCTGCGTCCTGCTCTCCCTCTCCTCCCTGATGGTCTTACTCACACACCGTGACTATCTCCCACAAACAGAGCTGCCACAGGATTAGAGGAGAGCTACGCTAGTGCAGGCTGCCAGCCCCACCTGCTGGCTGGAGGCGGTACTGACAGACACACACGCACGCAGGTGGACATCCTTGAGAAAAAGAGCAAGGGCAGTGTGCTATTGATTCAGTGACTCATTGCAGTGCAGGAATTAATCTATGATTAGGGGAGTGGCAAGAGTCATCTCATTCATTTAGCAGCGTTAATGGTTCATTTTTCTAAATCAAACACACTAAACTCATTCATATATCAATAGTTGTATTAGGTATTATGAATGGCACTGCGTGTTCTGTGTGTGTGTTTTGACTTGGGTATAGACAGGGGCAGGACACTGGGCTAGCTACACAAGAGATTAATCCACACACACACACTCACTCACACACACACACACACTCACACAGACACACACACAGATGTGGAATAGCCTGAGATTACCTCTCACACACCAGAACATTCTATGTGCTGCAGACACAGTGCTGCATGAGCTACGCACACACACGAGTGCACGCGCGCACACGCGCCCCCACGCACGTACTCACCTACACACGCTTTTGAGGGTATATATTGAAGGTGACATAACATCATGACTCATAATGATGTCCTTGATGAAAGACTAAGTGTGCTGGAAGCCACTCTGAGTGTGTTAAAGGTGAGCAGGACTGACAGAGGGTAGGAGTTACAGCCGGCTGACTCTCTGTCTGGTTATCCCTCCCGGAACCTTCCGTCTGACAGGAGGAAGATATTTCTCATCTGACAGCAACACAACCTGACTGACATCTTTAGGACACTCATTTCCATCCAGTTTTAATACCAAGCACTTCATTGGTTCGCTAAGGTAGTGATGGCGTAGATCGTATTTCAGATATTGTCCAAGCAAATAAACTTTGTAATGATGCGTGTAAGTATACATACATGCATCACACACATGCAAGCATGTAATTTTATATATAAATACAGTATAATGCATATTGACATATATGTATGCATACTTATATATACACTGCACTGTCTCTGACAGGGTGCCGCACTAAGCTCTAGTGACGGTTCCAAACCCAGATGTCTTCAGTCCAGACTTCTCCAACACGCAGGCGTGAGTCTGCAGGGATCTGAAAGACAGAGAGCAGGAACAGAGAAGACTGGATGACGGAGAGAACAGAGGAGAGATGTACGAGCACTCATTTACTGAAATGTTTCATCTCTCCGTCTCCCTCCTCTCCTTCATTGTTCAGACGGCACCCCTGCTGAGCCTGGGGGAGGGAGGCCCTGTTAGGAGAGGAGAGGAGATGGAGGGGGGAGGGGGGAGGAGGAGAGAGGGGGGACAGGGAGGAGAGAGGAGAGGGAGGGAGGTAGGGAGGGAGGAAAGGAGAAGAGAGAGAGGAGAGAGAGGACAGGAGGAGAGAGAGAGGAAGAGGGAAGTACTGGAAATGGAGGCGAAGAGAGAGAGGGAGGAAGAGGAGTAGAGAGGAAGAGTTTTGGACCCCTACAGGGCTCAGCTGCAGAGGTTCTAAATCCTTTAACACGATTTCTCTCATCCTATTACAGACATGGCTGTGGGAAGTGAGACAGTTAAATACTGTGTGTGTGTGTGTGTACATGTTAGTGTATGTTGTTGCGTCTTCGTGCCTGTGTGTGTGTGTGTGTGTGTGTGTCTGTGTGTGTCTGTGTGTGTGCGTGCGTCTTTCTATCAGTATTAGCCAAGTGACTGACTTACATGTAATGATTCAACTCCAGCTCCAACCACATCTCAGACCAGCGCAGCAGGGAAACAATCTGACCTTTGACCTCTGTGGGAAGGATCATGACTTCATCCAGCTCTGTAAACACAAGCTTACTGAGAAGCCCTGCCTGTCTGTTTATTCACATTCATTCTTCCCCCCCAATCAGGACAGCCAGCCGCAGTCTATCGCTCGCTGGAGACCAGTATTGTCCTCCATTCCTGCAATCTCGTGTTGCCAATTAAGCTCCAGACATGGTGAGAATGAAGACTGCATGTGAAATGAAGACGAGTTCCCCTCAGAATAAACATCTTCCTCATCCTCCTTTGTTGCAGAGTGGCAGAGAAGGCAGGGGCTGGTTTGGGAGACCCTGGGGGGGCTTTGAGCCTTCAATCCTGTCATGGTGGAGAGAGCGAAGAGCCAC
>NC_090068.1:11859405-11881905 GCF_038355195.1 Osmerus mordax | reverse complement strand
CACTGCGTCCAACCGCGCAAGATTTCACTAACACCCAGCCGCCAGCAGAAGGCGCTGTTCTACAGCTCATCACTGAGCTGGCCCTGCGCCATGTTGACTTTCCCACAGTCCTCTACTCTCCCACATGACTGCTCAGAGACGCAGGCCAGAAGCTTTCATTTACTGTGTTTGAGACTCACAGCTAGCGTTAACTCGATCTGTCAATTTGTGTGCATGTGGGTGAGAGATATAGAGAGATGGAGATAGTTAAAGAAAGAGAGAGAGTGATGTATAGGGAAGAATCCTTCTCTTCCATCCTGTGCTGTGTGTTATGGACAGGGGCAGTGGTCAGTATAATTAGTTCCTGGTTAGACTCCTTTGTGCTCTGGTCTCAAAGTCAATGGAAACAAACTGATGTGTTTTTGCCACTGGCTCCAATTAACACCTAGTCAGACAGCCCAGTGAGGGGTGCCAAGGCTGCACAACACAGACACAGGCACACACACACACGCGCGCACACTCTCACACACATGCACACACAAACACACACCATTACTGAAAATAATCTTCCCCTCATATTTGATCAGTTCACCTCCTCCCCTCCATCGTGTCTGCTGGTGGTGATTAAGTCGGGCTTGGCTGACCTGTAAGGGGTGAAGAAGGATGCTAGTACAGTGGTCAGTACCTGCGGCTCTGTCATTGACCTCTCCTGACGAGTTCAACACAAGTAGAGTAAAAAAACGACTTGGACCTGTAGGCAGATGTTACCTCCACATGGCAAAACACACACACATATACACATGTCTTGTCAACTAACCTAATTTATCTTCTTGACCACCTCACCTTATTGGAGAGAGAGAGACAGAGAGATAGAAAGGCAGACAATCAGAGAGAGAGAGAGAGAGAGAGAGAGAGAGAGAGAGAGAGAGAGAGAGAGAGAGAGAGAGACAGAGACAGAGAGAGATAGGAAGGCAGACAATCAGATAGAGAGAGAGAGAGAGAGAGAGAGAGAGAGAGAGAGAGAGAGAGACAGGAGGTAGGAGGTAGGAGGTAGGAAGGCAGACAATCAGAGAGAGAGAGAGAGAGAGAGACAGACAGAGAGACAGAGAGACAGAGAGATAGGAAGGCAGACAATCAGAGAGAGAGAGAGAGAGAGAGAGAGAGAGAGAGAGAGAGAGAGAGAGAGAGAGAGAGAGAGAGAGAGAGAGAGACAAGCAGACAGACAGAGAGGTCAGTGTATGGTCGTGGTGGTTAGTCAGGTCAGTGTATGGTCGTGGTGGTTAGTCAGGTCAGTGTATGGTCGTGGTGGTTAGTCAGGTCAGTGTATGGTCGTGGTGGTTAGTCAGGTCAGTGTATGGTCGTGGTGGTTAGTCAGGTCAGTGTATGGTCGTGGTGGTTAGTCAGGTCAGTGTATGGTCGTGGTGGTTAGTCAGCTCAGTGTGTGGTCGTGGTGGTTAGTCAGGTCAGTGTGTGGTCGTGGTGGTTAGTCAGGTCAGTGTATGGTCGTGGTGGTTAGTCAGGTCAGTATGTGGTCGTGGTGGTTAGTCAGGTCAGTGTATGGTCGTGGTGGTTAGTCAGGTCAGTGTATGGTCGTGGTGGTTAGTCAGGTCAGTGTGTGGTCGTGGTGGTTAGTCAGGTCAGTGTATGGTCGTGGTGGTTAGTCAGGTCAGTGTATGGTCGTGGTGGTCATACAGGTTTAGTGGACCATCCACCTGCCTCTGGGGACTGCCTCACCTGCCTTTGGGCACTGCCTCATCTGTCACTTCTCTACCTTGTCCTCACCTGTGATGACTGCTCACAGAGCCGGGGGCGGCCTCATCTGACCCCCCGCCACACACACACACTCACTCACACACTCACTCACCGGACACACACACCACGCACACACACTCACACACACTCACTCACCGGACACACAGTCACACACTCACTCACCGGACACACACACACGCACACACACTCACTCACCGGACACACAGTCACACACTCACTCACCGGACACACACACACGCACACACACTCACACACACTCACTCACCGGACACACACTCACACACTCACTCACCAGACACACAGTCACACACACACACTCACTCTCCGGACACACACGCACCACGCACACACCACATACACACTACCATGGCATCTGAGACCAGTGTGGTTAACAGTCAAGCACACAGAAACACCTGCCAAGAACAATGTTCCTCTGAGAAGCAAAACTGGGCTCAGGCTACTCTTTATGACATCAGCATAAGGAGACTCACACAATAATCTTCTCTCTCTTCTCTGTCTCTCTCTCCTCTCCTCTCTCTCCTTTCTCTCTCCTCTCTCTTTACTTATGTTTCTCCCTGCTCATGCACGTCAAGAGGTGCTGTAGGTTCAGATAAACTTACTCTATTTGTATTTGTATGTTGAGCTTGTTAAAAACGCATGCTTCGTCAAAGGACTACAACTTAGATTTCCTTCGCACATTCAGGAATATCACAAACAATGCTTTAAAAGTCACGAGCCTTTTGGGGAGTAAAGGGTTTCTACCTCTTTAACGTTTTCTGACGTCACCCTGATGCAGATCACAAAAGACATTCTAGCCTCAAATATAAGTGCGCCTAATACAGTAATGGCTAAACGGAGCTTTTAAAATAGAATGATAACAAATTGCCCCTGTTCAATGTCTTCACAATGTAGTGGTCAGCTTTTCTTTTTCTTTTTTTTACTGGATTGAAAGCTTGCAAGTTTCTTTCTTAAACTCTGAGACTGGGTTGGATTGGGCTATCATAGCAAGCAATGGCAAAACACGGAACTGTACTGCTGAGAAGTAGCCTGCGAATCCGATTGAACGTGAGTGCGTCTGTGTTCTAGAGAGAAATTGTGTGTGCGTGTGTGTGTGTGTGTGTGTGTGTGTATTTGTGTGTGTGTGAGAGAGAACGATAGAGTGAGCGAGAGAGGGAGGGAGAGAGCTAAGGAGGGAGGTATGGGAGAGAAATAGTGTGTTTTTGAGAGAGAGAGAGAGAGAGAGAGAGAGAGAAAGAGGGAGAGAAGAGAGAGAGAGAGAGAGAGAGAGAGAGAGAGAGAGAGAGAGAGAGAGAGAGAGAGAGAGAGAGAGAGAGTTTGAAGGAGAGAGAGAGAGAGAGAGAGAGAGAGAGAGAGAGAGTGTGTTTGAAGGAGAGAGAGAGAGAGAGAGAGAGAGAGAGAAGGAGAGAAAGAGGGAGAGAAAGAGGGAGAGAGAGAGAGAGAGAGTGTGTGTGTGTTTGAGAGAGAGAGAGAGAGAGAGAGAGAGAGAGAGAGAGAGAGAGAGAGAGAGAGAGAGAGAGAGAGAGAGAGAGAGAGAGAGAGAGAGAGAGAGAGAGTCGCGGCATCTCTTCTCCGGCAGCCGCTGAAGATTCTTCACAAGTGAGGCATTGATGGATTTGCTGGGGCTTCAAAATAATTAACATCATTACAATCCTGTAAAAGTAATTATGATATGCCAAACGAGGCCACAACGAAGCGGAAGATCTATTCATTGCCCCCCTTTGTAGCCGACATAAAACAGCTAAAAACGAAGTAGCTGGGCTAGGGCAGGCAGAGAGACAACGCAAAGGAGAGGGCTGACACCTTGTGTGGCGCGTCTTTATTTTATTCAGACAAATAATTAGTTAATGTGGGCCTTTGCAGAACAGTGAAAGGGTGGCACCTTCTAATCACGATGGAGAGACGGAGAAAAGAAGAGGTTACATTGCGTTGAGTTGGTAGCTAATGCGTTACACGCATTTGTTTCTACTGTTGTTTTATTTTATTCTCTGTTTTTCATTGACGTGATCAAAAATGTGGTAAAGCTATCTTGTCGACAAGAGAGAGAAGGGTGTTGTCAGAAAGAGGAAAGAGAGAAGGAGGGGGCATCAAGAGGTGTTCTTTTTTAGGAAAGGGGGAGACGATCGACAGCGAGAAGGTGAATTGATGTTGTAAAGCCTGCGACACGTCGGTTTCATGAGAAATAATCCAGCAAAAGAAAGAAATGGCGTAAAACATGATTTGAAAAGGCAAGAGAAAGACGCCTCTTCTGAGCTGATCCTCGCATTCTGACGTACCGGGGATATTTTGGGTAAGTACATTTCGGCGTATGAAACAGTATTTTTTATTATTTTGTATAGATTGAATGTTTGCGCAAGCATCTGTGTGACGCTGTTGCTCCGTTGACGATTCGCATATTGATCCTGGCGCACTGTTACCGTTGGGAAATGAGATGTCTGTTGTTAAACCTGCATGCGAATTTGTGACAGAAAGCTTTTTAAACCTTCGTTTCAGCAGAACATTATTGTAGACTATATGTGCCCTTTGCCTGTTGATAAGCCGTCGCGTCTTGAAGATCTGACTGTAGCTTGCTGGTTTATCCGCAGAGCACCCGGCGGTAGGTGTCTTTCCGTCTTTTCCCTAGAATAAAAATGGAACCAAGACGGTCTGCATCCGATTTGATTTAAATCAGGACATGATCAGATGATAGCCTTCGGCGAGCGCACCGTGGCTTCAGCGTGAGTCGGCCTCGCCGTTCTCACCAACCAAGGAGCCATTTAGGAGCTTAATTGCGCCCATCACCAGCCCCGTTGGCTATGTAGAGGGATTGATTTATGTTTTCACTTGATAGATAATGGCCGTGTGTACTCGTACGCTGCTCTGATACGTGATAGCCCACCCGGGAGGTCGAATAGCCTAGATTACCTACTGTTAAATGTTTGATGATATTTATGTAAGATAGATTTTTGTTGGTGGTATTTGATACTAAGGAAAAAAAAACACACACAAACCAGACCAAGCAGGCAAACACACACACACACACACACAGTCAAACACAGTCACACAAACACTCAGACAAAGGTACACACATAGGCCTACACACAGCTACACAACACACACACACATGGTTAAACACAGTCTCACACACACACACACACACACACACACACACACACACACACACACACACACACACACACACACACACACACACAGGTATAATCAGAAACTAAAATGAGCCTCCAACTCCTATGCAAGCAAATGCACACGCCAATTCAAGGAGAGGCACATTTATATTCAGTGCTGGTTGAGTAGGGCTCAGTAAAAGGCAGAATTCAGTTTAACAAGAGCACCTCTGTTCAGATGGAGGTTGTGGAGACGTTAGTACTCCAGCCTAGCCCCCTTAATGACAGAGAATCTGCCTTCACTCTGCCTGGGTCTGAATGACTGGCTCTTAATCAGCCTTAGCTCACAAACTGCAGTTTGTGGCCCAATGACTGGGGCCAACGTCCCTATATAGACTTCAGCGGTAGGTGGATGGATCCGACCAGGCCTACTGAGCCTGGTCTCTACCATGGTGGGAATCTCAGCATAGATCAACACATACAAGATGTAGAACTACAAGACTGTTTCGTTCTTAAAAATGATAATGAGTATCAGAGTTGACATTGTGATGGATGTAAAAACCTTCCGACTGATCACAGTTCGCCCGTCATGCATATTCACAGATGTTGTTGTTTGTGCGTTGTCTTCTTTTGTTTACCTGCACGTGCCACGGAGAGGCTAGATTCACACCACGCGGGCTAAAACTAACAGGCCGGGTCTGACAGTGTCTCCTATGGCGCTATGCCGACAGTGGCGCCCGCTTGCTGTGTGGGAATGCTGGGATCACATCAGAGGCATGAGAGAGAGGAGCTGGAGGGGGCAGCTCTCACCTGACATACGGGCTCATTATTCACACTTTGCTCACAGCACCAAGACACAAGAACGCCGTTTACCTTCACGTTCTCTTCTGTTTGTACATTTGAAGTTTTCCTCGTGCTGTTGTGGTCTTTTTTGTTGTTAGGGACTTTTAATGAGTATAGCGTTGGCGATGGCTTTGTGGATTGGCTTTTGCCATCGTTACGTTGATTGGTTTTGGTTGTGGCATTGGTCATGGCTGGAGCTGTAGCATTGTCTATGACTTTTTGCACTGGTGGTTGCCGTGGTTATGCGAAGAGCCGCGTCTTCTTCACAGCTGACAACATGGTGAGTCTCCAGGGTTTGGTGAGTTGTGTTTGAGAGCCGGTGTGGCGGGTCGGGTCAGGTTAGGGTGAGGGCTGCTGGGTGGGGTGGGCGGGCGAACGAGCAGGTAGTGAGAGTTCCTGTTCTCGAAGCGGATGAATTATGGAGTCCGGGCCGATGTTGCGTTTTCTCTTCCCCCCCCGAGTGCGCTCTTCCTCTCTGGCGCCTGGTACACGCGTGTCTTCTGTCTGACAGACGGGCCGGCCTGTGAGTACCTACTGCAGCTGGATTAAAATTTAAAGCTTTGAGGCGGAGGGGGGGCAGGGTGGAGCCTCCAACATCACTTCCACGCTGCAGTTTAGATTTCAGACTCCTGAAACGTTACAAAGATCGGACGTGGTGTGGCTGGTTAGACTGGCGGTTCCTCACCCTGTCTTCTCACACTGGTCTCTCAGACCTGAGGGTGTCTGCGTCTCTGGGTTCCCCCCCTGGCTGGGGAACTGGTCCCCCCCCTGGCTGGGGAACGGGTCCCCCCCTGGCTGGGGAACGGGTCCCCCCCCTGGCTGGGGAACGGGTCCCCCCCCTGGCTGGGGAACGGGCCCCCCCCCCCTGGCTGGGGAACTGGTCCCCCCCCCCCCTGGCTGGGGGACGGGCCCCCCCCCCCCCCTGGCTGGGGAACGGGTCCCCCCCCCTGGCTGGGGAACGGGTCCCCCCCCTGGCTGGGGAACGGGCCCCCCCCCCCTGGCTGGGGAACTGGTCCCCCCCCCCCTGGCTGGGGGACGGGCCCCCCCCCCCCCTGGCTGGGGAACGGGTCCCCCCCCTGGCTGGGGAACGGGTCCCCCCCCCCCTGGCTGGGGGACGGGCCCCCCCCCCCCTGGCTGGGGAACGGGTCCCCCCCCCCCTGGCTGGGGGACGGGCCCCCCCCCCCCTGGCTGGGGAACGGGTCCCCCCCCTGGCTGGGGAACGGGTCCCCCCCCCCTGGCTGGGGAACGGGTCCCCCCCCTGGCTGGGGAACGGGTCCCCCCCCCCTGGCTGGGGAACGGGTCCCCCCCTGGCTGGGGAACGGGTCCCCCCCCTGGCTGGGGAACGGGTCCCCCCCTGGCTGGGGAACGGGTCCCCCCCCCCTGGCTGGGGGACGGGCCCCCCCCCCCCTGGCTGGGGAACGGGTCCCCCCCCTGGCTGGGGAACGGGTCCCCCCCCCCTGGCTGGGGAACGGGTCCCCCCCTGGCTGGGGAACGGGTCCCCCCCCCTGGCTGGGGGACGGGCCCCCCCCCCTGGCTGGGGGACGGGCCCCCCCCCCCTGGCTGGGGAACGGGTCCCCCCCTGGCTGGGGAAGTCTTGTGAGATGAAGTGTTGACAAAGCAGGCATCCAGCTGGGAGGGAATAGAGGTTGTAGTTATGGGATTCTCCGTGAGTCAGGAGAGAGTTTCCGGTGCGGTAGAGACCTAGTCTTCACTACCCTCATCAAGGTCACTGTTATTGTAGCTCTCCTATCTAAACTGCTCCTCCCTGCATTCTCTCTTTCACACACCTTGTTGGGATCGGAACAGCCCTTGTCCTTACATTTGGATGACCTCAGTGCAGTTCCCAGCGAGAACAGGAAATCTCTGTGCAGTTTTCTGATCCGCATGCTAATGATGTCGGTACAGTCCTGTCTCCCAACCCGCCCATCTCACAGCTCCTCTTCAGCTGACCTGGGCACCAACTGCATGTAGCAGCCTGTCAACATATTTTAGTTCACAATTTGTTACATTCACAGGCTTCGCACCCAGTGTGTGTCTGTGTGTGCAAGTGTGGACATGTGTGTGTGTGTGTGTGTGTGTGCAGTGCATGTGTGTGTGAGTGTGAACATGTGTGTGTGTGTGTGTACAGTGCATGTGTGTGTGAGTGTGGACATGTGTGTGTGTGTGTGTGCAGTGCATGTGTGTGTGTGTGAGTGTGAACATGTGTGTGTGTGTGTGTGCAGTGCATGTGTGTGTGTGAGTGTGGACATGTGTGAGAGAGAGAGAGTGAATCATCCAGAGGGGCTGACAGATTTCTCAAGGCAGGATCTATATTTCAGCAGCTGCTTGTTACGTGCCAGATCCTAACGTTGCCACCATGGACCACTGAATCCTGTTCATCCCTCCATATGGGACTTGGGCCTAACCCTGCATCCCTGAATGTGGCCCAATGAACCAGACTAATGTTCTGGGAATCGTTTCAGGGTCCTCTGGCTGGCGCTAGAGCATCTTGTCTGGGTGTGGACGGGCCCCCCACCCCCCTTCCTGGGTCACAGTCTCCACGTTAGCTACATCCGAGAGGCTAGAGAACAGATGCTAACATTACCGGAACCTGAATCTGGATTTATCTTTCCGATACACCCGTGACAGCTTTCGTACAAGCTTGTGACCTTGCCGTATCAGTGCAGCTTGTAAATATCCTTTTTTGACGGGAGAGGATCTTCTGCTGTTCTTTTAGAAATGTGCAGTTTGTACTCGACGTCTCTTTGGATAAAAGCATCTGCTAAATGAACAAAAAATGGGAAATGTAAAAGAACGAAACAGTTTCTTGTTCCAACGCTTCTGTTTGTTTAGCTAATCAGCCTCCCGGACACAGTGTCCGGCGAGGTTAAGGAAGCCGGTTGAAATGACCAGGCAGCAATTAGGCTGTGAGCTCCCTAAAACAGCTCCTGGATGTACCAGTGGTGCATGTCATCGCTGATCCCCATCGGCAGATGATGGGGCTGGAGTGTGTCCATATGTCTCCCCTCCAACGGCCATCACTCCCTCTGCCCTACCGTGACCGACCTGCTCTCTCTCTTCTGGGCCCGGTGTCTCCTCTGGGCCTGGTGTCTCAGACGTGCTAGAGACCCATAACGACAGCTTGTGACCAAATGTTTTTTTTATTTTTTATGTTTGAATCCCAGATGCATGATACTGTCTGTCAAGTGGGTGTTGGTCTGGCGAGGTGTTGTGTTCTCAAGGTGTCCCTCCTTTTTGTCTAGAAGGTCTAACTGAAGACAGTTTGACGGGTGAGATATGAAAACCAACCCAGATACATTTCATGCTTTATTCATTCAGCCGAAACTTTCCTCCAAAGGGACGTACCAAAGTGCACTAAGTGCAGCAGAGAATCAAGGATCAGAAGTGCGTCGCTCGACAGGATTTCAGTGGTTAGAGTCAAGGAACGATCTGGGTTTGTCAGACACTAGGTAGAATGGAAGAACCTGCTCAGGCTGGTTTGTTTTCTCACTGAGTGACCAGCAGGTTTGGGGGAATAAGTGTGTTTAAGTGCTCCACTGTCATCTTACTGGGGGGGGGGGGGAAAGAGGGGATTTATACAGCTGAAGAAAAGAAGAAGAAGAGAAGCAAACTGATGCCGTTTATTTCAGCTTTACTGACAAATTGTCTTTAATTATTTAGCTGTTTGGAAAGTCAGATCACAGCTGGATAATGGTGTTGTAGTGGCCAAGGGACCGTAGCCCCTACGTAGACTCAGGCATGCCAAACAAACAAACACACGCCAACCAGATGGAAGCTCGACAGACGAAATTCTCCGGGCCCGAATCAGAGGATAGGAGAGCCCAGAACGGGGCAGTATTTACGGTCTGGCCGTCACCACAGACCTGCTGGCACTTCCACACTTCCACATCACGTTAGACTGGACTCTCCACTGGCGTCTCCCCCAGTTGAACAGCGTCGCTGCGCTGTACCTATCAGAAATGATGTACAGGACGGCTCAACCAGCGTGGCTGGCTCACCTTCCACTGTCCGGCCCGTGCAGCCCTTCTGGAGTGTGAGTGTGATCTATTTAAAGAATGTCAGTCTTCTGAGGGTAAGCATCTGGCCTCTAAAATGATGATGCACAACATAACAAGCATCTTCACTTATACAAGATATCAGATAATAACCGTTTATCAAAGGGATTCAAGTGTGGCTGTGTGTGTGTGTGTGGGGGCGGTGTGTGTGTGGGTGTGTGTGCTTGTGTGTGTGTTGGCGCTGCAAAGCTTCTAGCTCTGATGACACTGTCCCATCATCAAAGGCTTTATTGATATTCTACAAGTTCATTTCAAACCAATTATGGATCCGGGGATGATTATGAAAGAGTCTATTGATTGCTTGTTTTAGAGGAACACTGGTTGCCCTTGACAAACGCGAAGAGGACTGGGTGGCCCCTGCCCTTCTCATAACTCATCCCATCTAATCACTGTGTCACACCCTGCCACCCTCCTCCTCCACATCCCTCCTTCCTCCCTGCATCATCATCCACTCTCTCTCTCTCTCTCTCTCTCTCTCTCTCTCTCCACCTCTGTCTCTTTACCCTCTCTCTCCATCTCTCCCTCCCCCTCACCCCTCTCTCTCTCTCTCAGCTATCACCCCCCTCCCCCAGCTTGTGTCCCATGGCTGGGCTGGCTGGCCTAGCTCTTGTCAGCACCATCCATTCCACGGGCTGATTCCCTACCTGTTCAACAGCAGACTTTACTCCTCATTACCCATATCACTCCTAATCCCACTCCATCACTGCGCATTCCAGGGACTCTCTGTCATCTTCCGGACGACGGCACGACACCACTCCACCCCTGCCTTCTTTCCGGGGGTCGGGCTTCTGCGCCAGGCCTGCGGTCTGCCTCTACCGCAGCTGTGCGCTGCCATGTACTATCCAGAGCTGTGTCCTCCGCTGCATGTCTCCGCGCCGGCGGATGATTACGTAACTGCCAGGCAGGTGCTGCAGACACGTTTCGCTCGGGCCATGTTACGGTATACCGAGACTCGTGCGCTCAACGCTCCCAGAAAGCTTGGCATAATGTGAAGCTCGGGACGCTCCCGGGACGCCAGCTCCAGTCGCTGCGAGGTAGAACCAAACGGTGTTTCGTGTTCGTATGTCAGGTCTGATTTGTTGACGCCGATTTAACCTGCGTGCTGTATGTGAGGAATGATGTACCGTTCTCTGAAGAGAAACTGTTGTTTTTAAATGTGGCTTGGTTTGTCTCAGTGTGCTGTATGCATAAATATGAGATACATGTTTTATGTGTCCCATTGGGACCAAATATGACATATCGTCTGCACTTATGTTCAGTCTACTGTAGGCCTACATAAATCACTTCCCTTATGGACTATGACATAATGTTATGACTTGAAACTCGAGTCATATCGACATGGCCCTGTGTCGATTGTGTGTTCTTTTTCTTGAAATCAACCCTTAACATTTTTAAATCAGGTGAATGTTAGCCTACTGTACAAGGCTGTTCTAGCCTAGCACACCAGCAGCATATCCACCAGCAGTTTCCTTGAAATGCCTTTTTAATATTAAAGGAGTGCACACTAAAAATGCACACTATGCAACGATATGACTCCGCATTGCTGCTTGCATATTTCATTTTAATGCGTTTCTTCCCCTCAAGAAGCGGATATAAATACGAA
Source organism: Osmerus mordax (assembly GCF_038355195.1). Taxonomy (NCBI): domain Eukaryota; kingdom Metazoa; phylum Chordata; class Actinopteri; order Osmeriformes; family Osmeridae; genus Osmerus; species Osmerus mordax. The sequence goes on along the minus strand of NC_090068.1, from coordinate 11,870,530 downwards.
AAGAACATTACAAAGGTTAAATTATTTGGGTAAAACACAGCCCACATTTTGGGGGTGAAAATGTAAATTAACCAAACGGTAAGCAAAGGAAAGAGATGTTTTCTGGCGTCTGAGAGGGAGACCGCCTGCCTGAGCCTCGAGAGATCCGCGGTGGGAACACGTGAGGGCTGACAAGCTGGGCAGCACGCGCCGTTAGTCTTTCAGCACCTCTCCCTCGTGGACAGCGACAGATTGAAGAGGAACGGGCCCGGGCGCCAATTCCTGATATCAAATTAAACTTTCATTTTGCATAGTTCTGGTGCTCAGCCAACAGAGTAAACACGAAACACTACTTAAACATTCACACCAGCTAAACAAAATATAGCTTGTGAATTCATCCAAATATTGTCGTGTCTAACTCACTCAGCGTCGATGTTATACGGGCGGCCAAATAGGTCAATTATTTTCTATTCGTTCTATTCCATCGCTTAGTTGCACATTCTACGTCCCTTTGGGTCTTCTCGCGTGTGAAACTTCCACGCCAACAGAGAGTTCAGCGTGTTCCCATCCAGACCCAGACCAATAGACTTCTTTATCACACTCTGCACATACACCTCAGATTAATAATATGTTGAATACAAATTATAATTATAATTATTATAAACTCGATACACCTCATACTGTAAGTGCCTGTTTGAATAGACACACAACATATTGTTCAGTTAAAATAGGTCTGGTTGAGATGGTGATGCTGCATGTTTTGATGTTTTGAGACATACAGGGCTGTGGAGATGGTGTTGTTTGAGAGGGGAATGTGAATACCTCCAGCCCGACTTAGACCTGGAGTTCAAGGGAGGAGGGGAGAGAGAGGGAGAGAGAGAGAGAGAGAGAGAGAGAGGGAGGTAGGTAGGTGGAGAGAGAGGCTGATGGAGAGATAGAGGGAGGTAGAGAGAGGGATGTAGAGAGAGAGAGGGAGGTAGAGAGAGGTAGGTGGAGAGAGAGGCTGGTGTGAAAGGTATTCCTAGTTCACAGTTCTTTGGTATTTAGGTTATTTTTAAATGCTTTTCAAATTGTCGGATGTTGTCTTTTATGAAACTGGTAAATCAATATAATGAGGACTTAAATCTCAAATCCCACCATTTAACAGCAGGAAAAGATGAGAACGAGAAGAGGGTTAGAGGCATTAGTGACAGAGAAAGTTGGCGCCTCTCATTCTGCACAGACTGCACTTTCTCCCCACACAAAATTGCCTTTTTAAGGCATGACAGCAATGTGTGTGAGCCTTTCCTTTCTCCCTACAAAGTATGAAATCTCATACAACCTCATAAGCCTCTATCTCCTTTTAGCCGTGAGTTTCTAGTGAGTGAGTGTGATTTATAAAGCCATTGAGATCCCCTCCCAGCCCCCCCCCTCCCAGCCCCCCCCCCTCCCAGCCCCCCCCTCCCACCTCCAATGGAAACGCTGGGAGCGTAATTACTTTCCAAGATGGATGAGGGCCATCCAGGCACCCTCGCACCCCCAGCTAAATCACGGCGTGTCCCACCAGACGAGCACCTGAAGCGCTCGCTGGAGCCACTGTCGCCACAGGAGCGAGTGTGCCTCCCAATCAACAGTTCCTCCCTGCATGCCTCATACACACACCTCACACACACACACACACACCACTCTGACTTCCACTGGACCCCCCCGCCCCTCAAGCCTCCCCTATAGCCCCCTCTCCTGGCCTCCCCTGTGACACTGTCTGTGTGTACGTTACTTTGTGTTTTTCCCTTCTAAATACGATCACAGTGGTGATCCAAATCCTAACCCCTGTTAAATTACTTTATTCAGTTGTATTGCTGTGATGTTATTTTATAATCTGTAAAGGGGTCAGGTGGCTGAGCGGTGAGGGAATCGGGCTAGTAATCCGAAGGTTGCCAGTTCGATTCCCGGTTAAGCCAACTGACGTTGTGTCCTTGGGCAAGGCACTTCACCTTACTTGCCTCGGGGGAATGTCCCTGTACTTACTGTAAGTCGCTCTGGATAAGAGCGTCTGCTAAATGACTAAATGTAAATGTAAACCCTGCATTTAGAAACATGAAATCACTGATAACGATATAGGAGGATGCCCAACAGAACTGTAGGTTGATTCAAAGACCTGGGAGAATATGCATTGTACCACCAGGCTCAGGAATAGCAAACATGCTGCTCGTCACACTAAACTCAGACTAACTCCTAGTCCCCCACCTCCCAGCCCCCCAGCCCTTAGTCTCCCAGCCCCCCAGCCCCTAGTCTCCCAGCCCCCCAGCACCCTGGCTCTCACACCTAACCCCCCCGGCTCTGAACCTGAGGGAGCAGTCGTTTAAAGGAGACAGGAGACTTTCCCCTAGACATTGGCTACTCTACTGAAAGCATTCTCTCTCTCTTTTTCTCTCTTTGTCTCCCTCTCTCTCAAACACTCACTCTCTGTCTTTCTCCGTGTTTTTTGTAAATCTCTGTTTCTTTCTCTGTCTCTGGACAGTGAGTGTGGGTGTGTGTGTGGAGGAGGGTGAGTACTGTATGTGTGTGAGAGGGTTGTGTACAGCAGGTGTGCATGTGAGAGGGTTGTGTACAGCAGGTGTGCATGTGAGAGGGTTGTGTACAGCAGGTGTGCATGTGAGAGGGTTGTGTACAGCATGTAGGGTTGGATGTGTTTCTACAAATGAACGATCTCCTTGAGACCTGACCCTGCCCTTCACCAGGAAACAACCTCGGCCCCCACACACACACACAAGCATGCAGAGCTGTGTGTCTCTGTGTGTGTGCTATGTGTGTGTCTGCGCAGGTTTGCTGTGTGTGTGCAGTCAGGTGTGGGGTCAGTTGGTAGCCTCAGTGGTCTAACAGCAAACAACAGTGGGCACCGCATTGATGGGCGTCCTCACCAAGTGAGGGACAGGATCTTCTCCCCCCCTCCTCCATCTCTGACATGTCCCTCCTCTGCTTGTTAACGACCTCCCCTCCTGCTTCGTTAGACCACCCCTAATTGGCTTGTGTTTGATTATTCATGAGCTTGTTTATCTGATTGTTTGTTCTCGTGCTGCGACATGTCGCTCTGCCAACCTCCCTCCTGAACAGAGAAGAATGTGGCTTGAAGCTCCCGGCCTTCGTGAGCACCGACAACCCAGCGGCCGGCCTTAATTATGAGGTCACCCTAAAATGAACACTGCAACTGGACGAAATAACATCCTAAAATGATTATTTTCTCCGACAGATTAACCTTCTGTGAAACACGACTGTCCAGAGTAGATTTTCTAAGAATAGATTGAAGAGGGGACGAGATTCTCGAGGAGAGAAAGTGTCACTCTCCCCTCCAGATAAACCAGGAATAGATTAACTAAGAATCACATAAAATTTGAATTACCAAGGTTTTTGTATTATTTTGATGTGTGCGCGTGTGTGTGCAGGTTTGCTGTGTGTGTGCAGTCATGCATTTGAGCGTGCGTTTTCGACTTGCACGGTTCACTGTCTGATTCGTGTTCATGTGAACGTTTACGAAGAGCCATCCCTCGTCTCACTAACTTGTCCTCCCTTTCCCTGGCTGGTGAGAGTGGATTGTGATGTCACTTCCTGAGAGTGCTCACCGTGGAAACACACACACGAGCACAGGACAACAGCTTGACTGCCGAAACAGTCGCATGTGTTTTTTACCACCCGCGGCTGAGACAAAGGAGCTTATGACACGCCGTTTGTTCAAACGCCAGCGTTCGGCGGGGGCTTCACGGTTCGCTCTGACCGTTCGTCCTCTCTAGACCTCCTCTGACTCTGTGCTGGAGGCAGCCGAGGCTGACTCTGTGCTGGAGGCAGCCAGAGGCTGCCGCATCAAACACTGCGGAGAATGAGGCCTCTCGTCTGAATACACAGGCTCACTAATCACTGGGCTGGCTTCAGTCCTTCCCCATTTGTGTTGGAGGCCTGTGGATCACGGAACTAAGCAGAGGACCTGGAGACAGCTCTGCGTGTGGGGTGGGTTTTGTACATTGTGCGTGTTGTGTGTCTAGCTCGCTCACAAAGGGATCCAGTCAGGATGGAAGTCTGTCAGACAGACAGACAGTGTGCGTTCTGGACCCAACCCTGACCCACGCTAAGCTAATCAATAAGGCCCACTGGTTTGACTCTGCCCTGGAAGCTACATGCTAACACTAATGCTGAGCGGGGCTAACACACAGTGCAGCCTCCCCTGCTCACTAATAGACCTACACACCCCTACCCTCAGACCTCAGAGAAATATTATCTGTGAGTGATTTATGAGGTGACCTTATCACGTTGATATTATAAATAAACTTGTCTCTTGGAGGCTTTCTATGGCATATGTGAGTGTGTGTGTGTGTGTGTGTGTGTGGGGGGGGGGCACGTACAAGTGAGTGCACACAGACATGCGTGGCCCATGTGTGTGTGCACGTGGGCGTGCGTTTGCACGCTCACGTGTGTGTCCAAAGTGTACAAGTGTGTGTGGGAGTGGGGAAGTGAGCTGCTCTAAGCTGCTATGCCCCCTTCTAGCATAAAAGCTGCCAGGTCCTTATTGAAGAGGAAATGTAAGCATTTCCTATTGGCAGCTCCCGGGAGTGTAATCCATCATTCCGCCTGCTAGCACAGGAGTCCTGCTGTCTGAGCTGTATAGCCTTCATGCTAGTGGCTTGACACCACTGCAGACCCCTGCAACAATATCACACTCCTCATCACCTCACACACAACAGCGAATAATGTCCTCACCTCTGCAATGAAATATGAATGCAATTTCTCCAGGCAAGGCCTCTGCTATTTGCGTAAAATTGCCCTCCAGCTGTGTCCAATATTCATGACATATCATGGTATCATTGTGTATGTAGCCGACCTTTACCCTCGCGCAGGATCTAACGTGTAGATGTCCGTAAGTGTTGGGGGCAGGGGCGGCCATTTTGGAGGTGTGAGTGGTACATCCTGTAGCTGGCACGAGTCTTCCTCTCTTCTCATTGGCCGCTTTCTTGTTTCGTTGTGTCTTGTTGTGTTTCGTTTTTTCTTCGGTTGGGGATGCGGGGTTAAAAAAAACAAATGCATATTTATGAAATCTAATTTCAACCCGCCAGGAGAGATATGCAAGCCTTAATTATGTCTGATAAATATGCATGGATAACCGCATTTTCAAATCTTCAATAATCATAGTGAAGACAGAGGGGCCTCATTACAATGGTGATTCACACATGTGATTATCATACATCTGCAAGGACAAAACCGAAACATCGCAGTTCCATAAAGCTCCACGCCAAATGACCAAACCACACAGGACCTCCCTGAAAAACCACCTCAGATTACTGACTCGAATCGGAGGCACCTAAAAGGATTCTAACTCGGCATGTTTTCCAAACCGATGAGTTGACACACATCAGAAGGTGCAGACGCCTCCTCTCAGCCTGCAGAGATGCCAGCAGTGATCACAGCCATCACCATACTTCATTGTTTTAATAGCCTGGATCCTAAACACAGTTTAATTGTTAGCTGGCATGGGCTGGCTCTTTGGTGGCCAGGTGTCTGTAAATCCTCTCAAACATGAATTGGCACGTGAGTCCTTTCTCTATGTCTATGTAAGGGATCTGCTGCTTGTTTGTTTGTTTGTGTCGGGGAGTGGGGGGGGGGGGGGGGGGTATGGATGTATGTGTTTGGGAACAGGGGAGCTGTATTTGTGTTTGGGGGCCAGAGGGGCTGTGTGTGCTTGTGTGTGTTGGAGGGGGGGGGGGGGGGGTCTGTGTGTTTGTGCTTGTGTGTGTGTGGGGGTGGGGGGCTGTGCATGTCTGCTTGTGTGTGTGAGTATGTAGGGTGTATTCAGTAGACAGTGAGCTCCACATAAAGTCTTTATCACGCCTAAACGGCTCCATCTCCCAGAGCCAGAGTGTGATTAACGTTCCTGTTCCACTGGAACCATGAGGAGGCAGGAAGAATCCCAGCCTAGACAGCACTGAGGAGGGGGAGGGAGGAGGGGGAGGAGGGGAGGAGAGGGCAGGGAGGATGGGAGGGGAAGGGAGGGAGTGTGGGGGGAGGGGAGGGGAGGGAGGGAGGGAGGGAGGGAGGGAGGGCGGGCGGGGAGGGAGGGAGGGTGAAGAGGTGGGTGAGGGAAGGAGGTGGGTGAGGGAAGGAGGTGGAGGAGCATGGGGGGGGGGGAGGTGTCATGCTTTCCCTTCCCCTTGATGGATGTGTCAACAGGCTTTTATTGCTGTTGTGTTGTCGGAGGAGTCAAGTCAATTACACAGCAAGGGTTTTAGGCTTCAAGGTGCCGTTGCTTGGAAGCATAGACCGTAGCTACGCTGGGAGCGCGTGCAAGCAACAATGTCTTTGTCTGCAATGGTTGTTTGGAACAGCAATATGCTCATGATTTAATGGTAACCCTGCACGCTTCTATGCAAATCTGGGTGATGTATGAATATCTAACGAACAGCTGTTCTCCTACACACACACACGCATATATTACACATACACAGTGATTTTAATCGGTGGTTTGTTTGTGTCCCTTCCAGGTGTGGCGGTTGGCTGTGGAAGCTGTCAGTCTGCAGCGGGCCAATCAGGAGCCCCTAGGAGGATGGACCCACCCACAGAGTCTACCTAAGCATGCCCATGGTCCCGCCCCCTCACCACACCTCCTCCCCCACACCATGCTAGGCCGCCTCCTCCTGTATATCTGACACCCTCCAGAAACACACCCAACATCTCCCTTCACCAGGTCTCCAGGGGGGGTTGTTTTCCCTTCCTCTTGTCCACAACTGAACTCCTTGTCTAGTTTGGTTTGGTTGGCCAGTAGAGCCAGAGGACATGTCAGTGTCTGGTGTGCGTAGCCCAGGGGGGCAGGGTGTTGCTGGGGCTCCGGGCTCCAGCCCTGGGGGCGGGGCCTGGGGCCCCTCCAAGCTGTGGCTCCTCACCCTGACCCTCACCCTCACCCTCTCCTCCGGCCAGAGACCTGACCCGAACTCTGGGAAGTACCCCATGGTCACCACGGGTTACGGCAAGCTACGGGGGATCCGGAAGGATCTGAACAACGAGATCCTGGGCCCGGTGGAGCAGTACCTGGGCGTGCCCTACGCCACTCCGCCCGTGGGCGAGCGACGCTTCCAGCCCCCCGAGGCCCCCGGCTCCTGGCAGGGGATCCGTAACGCCACGCAGTTTGCGCCCGTCTGCCCCCAGAACGTGCACGGCGTTCTGCCGGAGATCATGCTGCCCGTGTGGTTCACCGACAACCTGGACGCGGCGGCCGGCTACGTCCAGAACCAGAGCGAGGACTGCCTCTACCTCAACGTGTATGTCCCCACGGAGGACGGTAAGTTCCGGAACCCCGACTATCATCATCATACAGGGAAGCCTTGTAAATTGCATTATTGATGCTTGCTTTCCTACAGGTACACTCTGCACTTCTGAGGTTCACGTTGTTTAATTGTTACTCGTTTAATTACATGCTCTTATGTTTCTTCCCATTGGCACTTATTTGCTTTTCACAATGTGTGCTTCATGTTTTGGCTTCCCACAATGTTTTTGGGGCTATCTCGTTGTTTATGATCATTGAATTATGCAACTTTTGTAAAGCTCTCTCTTGGAAGTCACTTTGGATAAAAGCTTCTGATAAATGAATACATGTAAATGTAAGATCAGTCATTCTGACGTGGGTATTTATTTTAAGATTATATTGACGTTTCAGCAACAAAATGGACTACAAAATATTGATATAAAAAGAAAGTTGTTGCTTGGCAGGGAAGGAATCTAGGACACAGTATGAAAGGGAAAAAAGATGTCCCTCTAATGAAACAAATAGATGAGTCGTATGGATACACAAGAGAATCTTTACTGTCTGATGTTGGGCTATATTGGTTTCTCCTTTGAGCCCTCTGCAAAATAATAGCACCGTCCTGTTCGAATCAAAGATTTTCTAAATATAGTTCAGAGATTTCTAGGTTTTAGTTACATATTTGGAACGTGCACAAGTCCTGTGCTGCCCAGCAGACATCCTGGTATCAAGGGCATTCATCTGAATTGTGTCAGCCTTCATCCTCCAGAGATCTAAGATGTTTGCTCTGCCTCCAACCTGTTAGTCCCCATTGCCCCGATTCAAATGCACAGGGCTTGATGAAATGTGTTAATTATGATAAGTGGAACACCTTAAGTTCATTTCTGTTTCATAAAGTCAAAGCTTTTAGGATGCAAGAGTAGTAACAAAACCCAGGCTGATTGAAGAGCGTGGACTCAGATTCCTGTTGGGATTGCAGTTTAATTGGAGAGCAGAATGTGGAATTAGTGCACAGAAACGCGAAATGTAATTATTTTGAGCCTTGAGGAGAATCCTGCATTTCACATATGTGTTCCCGGACTTCAGATTTTCCTGTGATTTCCTGGTCCAAATCTCAGTCTGTCAGTCTTGCTCTGGCATAACTGCAATCCTCCTTAATCTCCAAAATATGTCTCTGAATCATTTGAATATGAAAGGGATGTTGAATGAGATGTTTGTTAAAGGTGCTGTGGCAGGAATCCGCTGTCTGTTAGTGAGATCAGGGAGAGAGATCCTCTCACCTCTACCTGACAAGCTTCACTTTCACCCCTAATCTGTTTTCACTTAGCCTAAAAGCCTGTTGCAGGAAGTGACATCACAATCCACTCTGCGTTTTCACTTAGCCTAAAAGCCTGTTGCAGGAAGTGACATCACAATCCACTCGGCTCGAGACTTGGCTGCAATCCACCTTCATTTCCTCTTTCTTCCGATCAATAGGCTCCATGGCAAACAAAGAGATGGTAACTGCTCAATAGCCATTTGAATCTCCAGAGTATAATATAAATGTAGATTTGGGTGATTATGGGGGTTGTGGATGTGAGGAGTGTGAGGATGGGCTTCACGATAGAAACAAATTATTAAATAACTAGCGGTTGACGCTGCAGAGGAACTATTGTGTGAATTGCCTTTGATGCAAGAACAAACCTCAAACAAATTATTCTATTTTTTGCTATCCTAGCAGCCCTTGATCTGGTGGAAATTGGATCAGGATTGTTCTGCAGGGGAAACGAGGCAGAGGAGACAGCCTCTGCAGAAGCTAGCTAGCTCGACACGCGCTGGCTAATTACCCTACATACTCCAGCTTTAGCTAATACCTCGTACAGTGAAAGGTGGGGGGGGACGCCTTTGAAACCAAGCATCTCCAGGTCGAGATCGAAAGCCGACTAAACACGGCTGAAATTAGCCTCGGCCTCGGCCAACTTGGCTAAAAGTCTCGGATCATTTTGTCGAGTGAGGCAGCACCTCCATCCATCGCTGGATGCTGTTAAAATAGGTCAGGGAGGGCCGCGCGGTACATATTGTCCAAGTTCTCTCCCTGCGAGTGCTGGAGCAGGGAGATGGGAGCGTACAGTAATTGTGATGCTCATCCGTACTGGCAGACAGCAGACCCTTCTTCTCTACCATGTCCTACACCTCCCCCGACACAACCAGGGAGAGAGGCCTGGACCAGTGTCTTGGGAGCAGGTCTCTGTGTGTGTGTGTGTGTGTGTGTGTACGTCTCTCTGGAGAGTTCCTGTGAGGGATGATGTTGTTTCAGCACATGTAGCAAGTGTTCCTGTCAGTCTGCCTCTTTCCTGTTATAGGTCTTCCTCACATGGTCCTCGTCCCCGCGGATAAGCACTGCTTTCATCATTTGTGTTTCTTTACATGTGCTTGGATGACGTAAATAATCACGAATAGAAAAATACGTTTCTTTTCTAAACGTGTCCTGACATCATCGTTTTTTTATACCCTCTCCCACATACCCAGGAAGGTTGTTATGTGTACACGACCATACCATACATATCCTGTACCTTGTTCTTATCTTCACTATCTATCTTCAGCTATACCTTCATGTTCTCTCCTGTATAGCCCCTCTGTCAGAACTTCAGTACGATCTAAAAAGGGTCATAGGAAACACACTCTTTCCAAGTGTTTATGCGATAGAGGAACATTCTGGAAGACTGTAGCATCGCTGAGCTCTCCCCTCCCTGGTATAATCATGCTCCTCCAGCCTCCTCTTCCTTCTTCCTCCTCCTCCCTCTTTCTCCTCCTCCCCTCTCCTCGTCCTCCTCCTCCCTCCTCCCCCCTCCTCTCCCCCTTCCTCACCTCCCTCCACCTCCTCCCCCTCACCCTCTCTTCCGACCTCATCCTCTCTCCTTCCTCTCCTCGCTCCCCCTCCTCTCCCCCTCCCTCTGCTGCGTGCAGGATGTGATAGAGGAGGTCACCGCTCTGAATGCTAATCATCTCCATGTCCTTCGTCATCGGGCCTGTGTGTCGCTGGCTGCTCCTTCCACTCGAATGAAATTCAAATAGCTTTTCTGAAATAATGAAAACAAAGCTGACCTAATGTTAGAGCGAGGAGCAAGTTCACGCGCTCACACACCCAAACACACACACAACAAACACACACACATACACATGCCATGCAGACACACATCCAAACACACACAGAGTATCTGTATTTGGCCCAGCTGTGCCAGGGTCTTTCATGTAGGTCTGCTGTAGGGACGGCCAGATGCTGGATGGGATGTCGATGTCATTGCTTTCCCGTCTCCGCCAGACTCAGCCCCACAGCACCACCTCCTCACATCCTTTCTTTTTATCGCCGGCGAAGCGGCCGTTTACCGTCCCCGGGTCTTTATTAAAAACCATATTTCAGCAGGCGGGGGCAGCAGGGAGAGGAGGGGGGGAGGAGGGAGGGAGAGGAAGGGAGAGGCAGGAAAGGAAGGAGAGAAGGGGGGGGGAGGAGGGAGGGATGGAGGGAGGAGGATGGAGAGAGAGGAAGGGAGAGGCAGGGGGGGGAGGAGAGAGAAGGGGGAGGAGGGAGGGAGGGAGGGAGGGAGGGAGGGAGGGAGGGGAGGGAGGGAGGGAGGGAGGGAGGGAGGGAGGGAGGGAGGGAGGGGAGGGAGGGAGGGAGGGAGGGAGGGAGGGAGGGAGGAGAGAAGGGGGAGGAGGAAGGGAGAAGGAGAAGGTGTATAGGAGAGGCTGGAGGAGGTGGAAGGGAGGGAGGGAGGGAGAGAAGGAGAGGAGGAGAGGGAATTAGTAGGAGAGGAGAGGAAGGAGAGCAGATGGATGGAGGAGGAGATAGAGGGAGAGAGGGAGAGACGGGGGAAGGTGGACTGGGAGGACTGGAACTACTGGGAGCAT
>NC_090068.1:11820987-11859205 GCF_038355195.1 Osmerus mordax | reverse complement strand
ATCCTAGCATGGTTGAGTATGTTTCCGGCTCAGGACTGGCAGGCTGTTGCAGGAGGCAACACAAGGTTCGGAGACACGAAATGAAGAACGTGCCCTTTTGGGAATCACCACATTAATCATGGAGACAGCTTATGTCTGAAATAACACAAATCCAAGACAAGTCCTTAGCGTTGGTTAGCTAGCCAAAGATAGGAGCTGCATTAGTAGCAGAGAAGGAGGGAAGATCGGGTGAGGAAAACAGAGATGGAGACGAAACGTGGATTGAATTACTCTCGATCGCGTCCACAAAACAGGGAAATCGAGAGGTTTGGCGAAGATGTTGGTTTTTAATGACACTCTGAATCCACATACAGTACTACCCATATCTTAGAGCAGGTACAATATGTTGTCAACTCTTTTGTACTCCTTAGTATCGTTTCTGATTCAGATGGTCGTGGTTGCTTTTGCTATCCTTTATGAATCGTCCGCCATGCACACATGTTCAAGTCATTTTCTGGGAATATATATTTGTTCACTTTAGCTGTCCATTCTAGGTTTCCCAGGTTTCCAAAAAGAAAAAAAAACATTAAAAGACAGTATTTTTCTAATATATATGTATATATATATATATTAGCTGACAGACAAAAAGAAACAGAGGCCTTGGCAGCCAACAGACTCTGTAAGCACACTCTCGCCCTGTTTATCAGGTCACACTACTGTCTGATTCTGGCTCAGCGACGATGCAAATCTACTTATCGACTCCTTACCAACGGATTGCGCCCCCCCCCCCCCAAAAAAAAAGGCTTGCACCTGTTTGTCTCTGTTTTCATATTGTCTGAAGTCAGCAACCTACTTAAGGCTGGAGACGGTGTAAAGAGGCAAACGATTGAAATGGGTTGAAGAATGAAGTTAATATTTCTATTTCATATAGAGGCTATTACACACAGTATGTTGTGTTTATGAACTGGAGAAAACATTAAAATACATTCTTAAACAAATCGCCTCCATTGGGTCCATATTCTTTACGTGACATAAGCCATGAGTGTTCCGTGGTCGCTGTTCCCACTGTTACCAAATCATTACCATCCAAAAGCATTTCTCTTTCTCCCTTATTATTAAGCGTAACTGTTTGAGATGGACTACCATGGAAACTACCATGCAGCAAGGAGTGAAGAAAAGGTCTTTGGTGTGAATTTAGGCTCTTTGTATAATTTCCAACGAAACTAGGGCAGTGATGCCACCTATTGTCCAGATGGGGGCAGCAGAGAGCCGTAATGTTTTTTTTATTTTTTTTTTTAGTAGAATTGAGTTGTCTGTCTGGTATGCAGAGACTGTTCTAACCTTAAATACAGGGGGAGAGGGAGAGAGAGAGAGAGAGAGAGAGAGAGAGGGAGGGAGAGAGAGAGAGAGAGAGAGAGAGAGAGGGAGGGAGAGAGAGAGAGAGGGAGGGAGGTGTACCTAAGAACTGAGCCAGCTCTTTCTTTTTAAAGACACAAGCACACAAGCACACACACACTCACACACGCAGAAACACTCAAATCAAAAGGTTACATGCCCAACATTAAAACAAGCATCGCTGGCACCTAGACCAATTTAAAAAATATAACTATATATTCAAGTAATACAAAAATAATCTCAAGCTTATTGGAGGTGTAAATAACATTAGATAAAAGATTGTTCATGAATTTGAAGCTTGATGTTTGATTTGCTGTCATCCATGTGTATCTAAGCAGCCAGTGGAGAATGGGTTCAAGTCCAGTATTCCCTTTTACTAAGGTTCCTCTTCAGCCCTGCCACCTGCGTTCTCCAAACGTTCCACACTAGAACACGCATTCAGAGACTGGTGGTACACACGCCTTTTAGCTCCAGGAGGAGCCAATCACAGCCTCCGCTCCTGGTGAGTCCTCCAATCAGCTGGCTCGTTGCTGGCAGGCAGGTGCGTGCGCGAGCAGCAGGCGGACCTTCCCTCGGAGGAAGTTGATGTGGACGGCGAGCAGCTCTGGGAGGGACGACAGCCTCGGCGTGTGGTGGTCAGCGGAGGCCGGGGCTGGCGTGTGGTGGTCAGCGGAGGCCGGGGCTGGCGTGTGGTGGTCAGCGGAGGCCGGGGCCGAGGAGAGGCCCTGGGGAGAGATGGGAAGACTGAGATAAGGTCTGGGATGAGGTTTGGGGTGAGGTTTAGGAAAAGGGTCTAGGATGAGGTCTAGGATGGGGTCTAGCATGAGGTCTGGGATGAAGTTTGGGGTGGGACTTGGGATGAGGTCTGGGATGAAGTTTGGGGTGGGACTTGGGATGAGGTCTGGGATGAAGTTTGGGGTGGGACTTGGGATGAGGTCTGGGATGAAGTTTGGGGTGGGACTTGGGATGAGGTCTGGGATGAAGTTTGGGGTGGGACTTGGGATGAGGTCTGGGATGAAGTTTGGGGTGGGACTTGGGATGAGGTCTGGGATGAAGTTTGGGGTGGGACTTGGGATGAGGTCTGGGATGAAGTTTGGGGTGGGACTTGAGATGAGGTCTGGGATGAAGTTTGGGGTGGGACTTGGGATGAGGTTTGGTCCAGGCTCCTCTAGTCCTGATTCCCATGTCCCGGCCCTGAAGCTCCCTGTGGGAATGTCACTAAGCCGATAATCTTCTGGTTATGCACCCAAACACCAGGACACCCAAGCCTGGTTATGCACACAAACACCAGGACACCCAAGCACGCCAGGATCAGGCCAACGCCCACCGGTTGGAACTCTCCAGGTGGGCTCAGACGCTCACCTGGAAGTGAAGGCTCCGCAGCACCCGGCCCAGGCTCTGGAGGTTCCTCCTGTCGCTGGCCAGCAGATCCTGCAGGACGGGGTTTCTGACAGAGGTGCTTACAGCAGCCAGGGCCTGGCTGAGCAGAGACAGACCCCACCACACCTCCTCCACCTGGGCCCCCACCTTCACGCGCACACACACCCATGCATACACACAACAAGTTTATATTTCATCAACTTGAACTGAAACGATCAAACAGACACTGTATGAGATTATGACAGGAGCAATTTACTAAACAAAACAAACACCAACATGGGGTACTCCAGACTTCTACTGATATTTCAGTGTCAACACATTCTCAGTGTACACAATGAAGCAGGCACACTGAAGCTAATGTATTCTTCAGTTCCCTGCTCAGTGTTTGAGGAGCTGCATGAGACTGGATGTCGGACACAGATACACATCATTAGGCTACAGGCAAATCTGTTTGTACAAGAGATATATCACTGATAGACAGACACTCACATCTTTTGTCTCCCAGACAACAAAGTCGACGCTTGTGGGAGGAACAGCAAACGAGGCCGTCACAGTGCACCCAGCCTTGCAGCCACGCTGAGACAGGAGCGGGAGCAGGATGGAGGGGGTAACATCAGATAGACAGATCAGACAGACAGACAGGCAGGCAGACAGGCAGGCAGGCAGACAGATCAGACAGGCAGATCAGACAGACAGACAGACAGGCAGACGGAAATATTAGACAGACTGACAGACAGATCAGGCAGACAGACAGACAGACAGACAGATCAGACAGACAGGCAGATCAGACAGACAGGCAGATGGAAATATTAGACAGACTGACAGATCAGACAGGCAGACAGGCAGACAGGCAGACAGACAGACAGACAGACAGGCAGATCAGACAGGCAGATCAGACAGACATATTAGACAGACTAACAGGCAGACAGACAGACAGACGGAAATATTAGACAGACAGGCAGGCAGACAGATCAGAGAGACAGGCAGAAGACAGACAGGCAGACAGTAACATCAGACAGATCAAATAGATCAGATCAGACATGAAATCCTTCATGATCTCTTTTATATACACTACACACATGTTTATCTCATCATCAGTCATGCTTCAGAAATCAGAGGGCCGTGTCGACTGTAGTCACTCATTTAGGCCTTCCTTCAGACCATCAGCCTTTCAGTCAATCAGTCCAGTCAGTCTCTCACCAGAGCCTTCTGTGTGTCCAGGGCTTCCAAGACGAAGTGGTCCAGAACCCTCAGGTCACAGATGGGTCTGAGAGGAGTGGAGGTGCTGGGCCCAGTCCTCTGGAGAATCATGATCAGTCCTACCAACAGCTCTGTAACAGACGGCAACACACATCACTAGTCCTACCAACAGACCCGCAACAGTCAGCATTATACATCAGCATACACTTAACTGTTCCTCCTGCTTCTCTACACTACTGCTAACTATACTAAACCGAACAGATGATGTAATTGTTTAGTAGAAGCTTTTTGTTGAAAGTGACATATTTACACAGAGGATTTGAACCTGTGACATCTAGATCTGGAGTGAAATGCTTTACCACTGAGCTAAACTCATCCCCACTGCCTGAATGTAATAGTTACTGAAGTAATACACGCATCATATCATTCATAAATCATACAATGTGGGAATACTGTACATATCCACCCGTGCTACACTCTAAACTGTAACAATGTCGTTTTACTGTAAACCTTTTTGACAGGCAAGTTTGTTATTCACCTACAACACAAAACCTGCGAAATTGTAGGCCAAGTTTGAACGATATAGAGTGATTTTAGATGGAGTTTGTAATGTAGTTAAAGTTACCACCTGTTTGGATTTTTTTGCAAGTAGACAATTTTCATATTCAATTATTTGTATGTTATTCAACTGAATTAATAAGAGTAATAATAACTATATAATGCAATGATCTAACCTGAGACATTCGCAAAATGACGCAACATCTTAGTAAATGTGTAGGCCTACATCGCGTTAAAGAATGCAATTAGTAATTGTATTTGTATAAAAAGACATTAAGTGACTATGTTGACTGTTAAACATAAAACCAACAACCTGATTATTTATCACTTGTCACGCGACTCTGTTCTCTTCCTTTCTCTCCATCCGTCCAAAGCGCAATAATATGCAGTGCACATCGGAAAGCTGGAAAACTATTTTTATTCCAGGATGATTGTCCTGTGTTTTTGGCGGGTCACGCAGAAATACATTTGTCTTACCTCGCTACGCTGTGTCCGCAAGTAATTGAACACATGGCGGTCTCACGAGGCTTCACGACAACCGACTATAACACTTCCATGACTTGTTTCAATGTGCGGAGGATGACATGATGACATTCACCGCGTAAAACTTACCGCCTCTTGTGATCCTCATGGTCACGCCGCCCTCATTGGTCTGTCAAGTGCGAGGTCAAGTCTGTCAATTTATATTTATTTTGTTATGGGTGCGTCACCATCAAAAGCACATTTTTTTATTCACATTTCTTTGCATATAAATGACCAATCTTAGACCGTAAGCGCCAGGGCTGTATCAAAACAAAAATTCATTGTATTTGCTTTCGTGTAGAAGCTTGATTGCAAACATATCTTATCATAGTTTTCCAGAAATGGGGACTTTTAACTTTTAGGAACGTTCAGAGAAAAGCCAAAAACAATCACAGGTGTTGTAAGCGTTTGCACGAGCTTGACAAGAAGCGCCATCTAGTGTCAGGCAAGCTTCTATAGGCTATGGGCACGTGTCAAGTTTGGTAAATGGCTCCTTCAGAAGGCTAACTTCATCTTCATTATTATATCTTGTCCTGTGCTATGCGCAAGCTTTTCAGATAACTTCTGAAGTGATCAGTTATAGGTTTCCAGTCACAATTACCACAATTGCATACAAACATGTCAGGGAGACTAGTAACACAATGTTGAACAGTGAACATGCCCAGTGTAGGCCCACAGTGTAGGCCCTCATACACAAACACACATGCACATGCTACGGTGCAGAACAAGACATGCATTAGGCGTACATCTCATCAGGACCACAGTTGTCGAAGAAGATCTGGAAGTTCTTGTCCACCTCCATCCTATCCTTCAGGAACTTCTCCAGGCTCTTTATTGGCAACTCCGTCACCGCGTTATTCACCCTGTCATTCAGGCCGTAGGCTCCGAACGCAGGCAGGCGGTAGCGCTCCAGATAAGGAGCGTTGTGGTCGAAGTCAGGACAGCAATAGGCCGTCCACATGTACTCTGGGATGCCCACCCGGTTCTGATTGTTCCGACGGATCATGTTGCCCGTGGTGGTGACCCCGGTAACAACGTAGGCGGTGCCACGACAGTAGTTGTTGAGCCGTTGTCGGATGTGGTCCTCGTGCTGGCGCCACGGCCCGCTGTTAAACTCCCGGAACTGAGGAACCGCGTTGGTCAGGGTGTAGGTGGAGGCCTTGTCCAGGGGGTCGGACTGGTGCAGGTCCGGGTTCAGGTGCCCACGCTCGTACTGAGCCGCTTCGGCAAAGTCCGCCAGCACTGCCTGGCTATCCGTCAGTCTCAAAGACACCTGGGCCATCTGAGGGAAGGGCTCCATGTTGCTGCTACCACTGCTCCAGCTCAGCTAGGCTCAGGGAGAAAGAGAGACGTAAAGAGAGGGAGAGAGAGGATGAGAGACAGAGAGAGAGGGGAAGAAACAGGGAGGGAGAGAGAGAGAAATCGTGAAAGAGAGAGAGTCGGAGAGACAGAGACAGTCAATTCAAGTCAATCATCCAAACTATGGAGAGGGAGAGAAAAAAATGATTCAGGGTGCCATACACCTTACCTGTGGCTCATACATCCAGGGCTGGTCCACAGTCTTCTCCCCGTCCGACTTCTTGAAGGTATAGGCCGAGTAGAGGGGCATGTGACGCCGGGAGTCGTAGAGGGTGGCGAAGCGAGGCTTGTCCGCCAGGCGCTGGCATATCTTCCTGAGGGAGTTCTGGGCGAGGTAGCCCCGCGGCGCCGTGCCCATGTACAGCGAGTTCTTACAGCGCTCCTCGTGACTGAAGTCCTCCACCAGCCCAGAGGACGCCCAGGGCACACCTAGGAGGACGGCCAAGGCCACCCCCCAGGCCGGTCTCCAGATGGGCCCCATACTCACACACGCTCCTTCACACCTGCTCCCTCCTTCCCTGTGGTGGTAGCTGGTGATGGTACACAACCCTGTGGTGGAATCTGTCGAACCATGCAGTTCTGATCCTTGATTTTTCTGTGTCGCTTTGGATAAAAGCGCCGACTGAATGAATTAAAATATGAATTAAATGTAGTTTTTCTTGATCTTTCACCCTCTTCCTATTCACCTGTTTTTCTCCCTGTTGTCTTAGTGTTGCCTCTCTCCTGCTTATGGGAAGTGGTGAGGATTAGACAATAGCTTTCATCCAAGCTTAATGTCTCCTCTCAGCTATGCAAAGCGCTGACATAGGATTGGACAGGGCAGGCCTGTATCCCTGACAACCCCAGAGACGGCACATTACATGGCTAAACACACAGAGAAGAGGTGAGGCAGCCTTAAAAGGAAAGACAATTTTGCCTTGAGAGATGTCTACCTCTTTATGACACAACGTGAAAATGAGCATGGAAATCCATTTGTATGTTTATGACTCATTCAAATCGAACATAAACCCACACACACAACGTAACTTGATTCATAAAACATCATTACACACTCGTATGAGAGGCAAATTACTTGGTGAAATGCATCAATGCTGAAAAGAGGGTGATGTATTTTATAAACTAAAGGAAACTGATTGCATGTTTAAACAGTAGCTGTCTGGCACTCCTGCAGACTGTTCTTACGTGAAACTGGCAAGTAATGTAGGTAACATTTTATAATTGTAATATGTTTAGAACAGCTGTGTGTTGGAATGTTTGTAATAAACTGTATTCGGGTAAAGAAGCATATTGGGGTAGTGATCAAATCGGCTTTTATTCAAAGTAAAAACAAGTACAGTTCACAACTTAACAACTACAATGTTATATTTATTTCCATTGCTATGCCAACTATGAACAGATCATTGGTTTTAGTGAGATAAAATGTTGGACACCCGTACCACAGTTTGTGGATAGTTTAAGGATCACTTGCAGATTGATAAGAAGAGTTAGGCCTACACTTCACAGGAGCAAAGGGTGTGCAAATTCAGACAGTAAAAGTAATTTGCTTGGCTAGATTAGATAATGAGAGCTTTCCCCAAGCATGACCTGTGGCAGGCCTTCCTTTCAGCCTCTAAACTCTTCGCATAAACACACATAATTTAACCATTACACACCAACCAAGGGTAGACGACGGCGTACTTATTAGCGATAATTCTTTTGAAACAATATAATTAAGTTTAAGGTTGCATGAGTAATAGAGAATGAGCTGAGAGGAAGAGCTATTAGATGGTGTGATGGAGGTACAGGGGGAGAGGGGAGGGGGAGATGCAGTTGTCGTAGAAAAGCTGCAGGCTCTGGTCCACCTCCATGCGGCTCTTCAGGTGGTTCTCCAGTTCCTGGACGGTCATCTCGTGGACCGTGTTCCCCTCCTTGGCGTTCTTGGCCAGGGCGGCCTGGGTGGGGAAGCGGATACGGACGTCGTGAGGGGCGTTGCGATCGTAGTCGGCGCAGCAGTACGCCGACCACACGTCCTCGGGGATGGCAACGCGGTCCTGGTTGTTCCGGCGAATCATATTCCCCGTGGTGGTTACCCCGGTAACGATGAAGGCTGTGCCGCGGCAGTAGTTGTTGAGACGGATGCGGATGCGCTCCTCGTGCTCGCGCCACGGCCCGATGTTGAACTCCCGGATCTCCGGGACCACGTTGGTAAGGGTGTAGGTGGCAGCGCGGTCGTGCGGGTCGGACTGGTGCTGGTCGGGGTTCAAGTGGCCTCGCTCGTACAGGACCACGTCCGAGTAGTCGTCCAGGACCGCCTGGCTGTCCTCGAACTTCATGTGTAGGTAGCCTGTGGGAAATGGAAGCATGTTCCCATTCCCATCGACCTCCGCCAGCTGAAGAAGGAGGAGATGGAAGAAAGTGAGAATTGGCTACTTACAGGAAAACATGATAATACATATGGCCCTGTTACCTAAATACATAACATTCAGATTATTGTCCCTAACCTGTGGCTCGTACATCCAGGGGTAGTCCACGCGCCGGTCTGCCTCCGTTTTCTTGAAGGAGTACGCCGAGTACACAGGGATGTGTTTGTGAGGGTCGTACAGAGTCACAAAGCGCGGCCTATCGGCGTACCGTTGACATATCTTCTTCAAATTGACTTCGATAATGCCTCGCGGTGGTGTTCCCATGTAGAGGGAGTCTTTGCATCTCTCGACGTGGTTAAAATCCAGGACCACGGTGGCTGGGACGCCGGGAATGTGATAGCTGAGGGCGAGCGTGAATACCAGACCTCCGAGAAAAAGATGCATGGCTGCGGACAGCTAGTAGTCTCCTGTGGTTCTTGCTGGCACGTCTGTGGGATAGTGGAAGTTAAAGGTTTGCAGTTAGAATTTAAATGACATAAATCTTCATGCAAAGCAAGCACGATGGAGTTCGATCACGTGACAGAAAGATAGCTGATGGCCAGTCCTAGTCTGAACTGAATGAGACGTGAGCGTAGAAAATATTTGAGGCCTTTTGTGTTCAGTACCTTTTTAAAAGGCGATGATCCCTCTGGGTTATGAACATATCAGCTTTCTGATCGCCTGCTTTTCTAGCACTTCCGAGCACATGCATCACCATCATCAGGTGGGTGAGTGGGTAGAGCATTTGACTGCAGGCCACAGGGTCAAATCCCCCTGGACTGTAAGTTGCTCTGGATAACAGCATCTGCTACATGAATACATCATTACATTATTATCTCCTTTGCCCTTTGAGATCCATTGAGGAGCTCTGGACCCCAGGCCTTTGGATTCCACTTCAGTGTCATTGTCGTCCCTCTGCATTTCAGGCATTACAGACAGCATTACAGCTGTTGGTATGTCTAAGGGCTTTCATGGAACCGACTCTCCTAGTGGTCTTGCTCACGGAACGCTGCCTGCAAATGATGTAACAACCGAGCATGCTCATCAGCGCGTAAAACTCGTTGAGTACCATCCACCCGCCATAAAAGAATGTGTTTTATTCTGTTTTTCTCTCTCCCCTTCTCATCCACGTCCAGAGACAAGGTGTCCAGGCATGGCTGACAGACTGTGCTCTAAAATGTAAAACTGGCTGTCTAATCTAGCTGGGAAGAACAAAAGGCTTACGGTTCCGATTAGGTTCGAGTGAAGACAAGCCGTGGCAGCAGATAAGAACTGTGAATTACAAACAGAATACCCAGGAATTTAAATTGCAATTTCTGTCAGACCACTTGACTAAATTCTGACTTTATTCAATCTTTGTCACTCATTAAATGTAATCCTCACATCATAATATTTTCTTCAAAACTTTATTCAGAGAATAAATCATGCAATTGACAGGCAACTCAAAAGAAAACAAGACTAAAGGGAAACGTGTGGAAGTCTTTATTGAACAGGAAATAAACTGGGACATGATGTCCAGATATTTAGAGCCGTAATCATTCTGGTCAAGAACAGCATTGCTAAGTGAATGAAGAGATGAATACCTCATAACACATGGACCTCTTACAGAATCAAAGATAAGAAAGATGTCAGATGTAACATTTGAGCAGAATGCCCGCAAAAAAATGGTTTCAAAGCAAATGCAAGCTATTATCAGGGGGCAGACAGTTATCATAAAAAATCTGGAAGCGCTTATCGACATAAGTGACCTTCTTCAGGAAGCCTTCGAGGTCTGGAACTGACATCTCCTGCACCGTGCTGGCCTTCACGTTCATCCCGTGGTACGCGAACGCAGGGAACTTGGAACGCTCCTCGAACGGAGCGTTGTGGTCATAATCGATGCAGCAGTAGGCAGACCACAGGTAGGTCGGTATGCCGACACGGTTCTGGTTGTGCCGGCGGATCGTGTGACCGGAAGTGGTTACCCCGGTGACCACGTACGCTGTGCCGCGGCAGTAATTGTTGAGGCGTTGGCGGACAGTGTTCTCCTGGGTCTTCCAGGGCCCGTTGTTGAACTCCTGGACCTGGGGAACCACGTTGGTCAGGGTGTAGGTGGCGGCCTTGTCGTCAGGGTCAGCCTGGTGCTCGTCAGGGTTCAGTTGGCCTCGCTCGTAGTTCACAACGTTGGAATAGTCTTCCAACACAGCCTGGGCATCCTCAAACTTGCTGTGAAGGTCTCCCTGAGGGAAAGGTTGCATGTCTCTTCCTGTTGAGACTGTGGAGAGCTGAGTGGGGAAACGGAGAGCGAGGAGAGCTGTTAGAGCAGGGAATATTGTTTCAACCTTTCCAAACTTTATTTTTTCACACATGAAGTGAAAGGAGAGGAGGGGAGAGGAGAGAGGAGGACAGTTGGATAGGAGGAGAGGGGGAAGAAGAACAGAAAAGCATATAGAAGAGTAGGCTACAGTAGAGGCCTCATCAAGAACTCCTTTCGAAACTTATTTTTTTCAACCTTTCAAAAAAATAAAAATGGTTGCGCAAAAGATACACGACACTGTCCATAAAGGCAGTAAGCTATGTTTTTTTTATTATGAGAGCCTACCTGTGGCTCGTACATCCATGACACGTCCATCTTTTTGAAGCCGTCAGAGCGCTTGAAAGTGTACGCAGAGTACACGGGGATGTGGTCAAATGTGTCATACAGTGTCGCGAAACGTGGCTTGCCATTGTAGCGTTGGCAGATCTTTTTCAGCGATTGGTCTTGAAGTCCCAGTGGTGGGGTGCCCATGTACATAAACTCTTTGCACTCGGGCGAAAAGTGAGCCTGTACCTCAGCTTGCACCGTCACCAAGGCAACCAGCAGCATGGACCAAGTCAAAACTGACCGAACTCTCACCGTGGAAACCATGGAGGCAAACGGCACGAAGGACTTTAACATGGGCTAATGTTTGATTCCTCAACCTCATTCTCATCCTCGGACACCTTGTATTCTCGCCCTATGCCTGTCTCACTCTCTCCGCCTTCAACTCTGTTTGATATGCAAAGAGAGGAGACAAGAATTCTAGCTGGTGTAAACGTGTAGTTCATATCTAGCCATTGCTATAATAGCCTATAGAGCATAATAGTCCATGGACTTGGAACCATTACATACAATCACTATTTCAAAACTGCGATTGTAACCCGTTTACCCTCGCCCAAATAGCTAGGATTAATGAGCCACACAATGTGTGTACCTGTAATCACCGTCGGTTTGCACATTACGTTGCAAATATACTCCAGAACGTCAAGCGGCGCTAATTCCCCACTATCTTCAGTTCTGCCACCGCTTCACAAACGATGCACGGGAGACGGCCATTTTTCCTCAAACACAAACAAGACGAGCAAGCGAGCTATAAAAATATTCGCAGCGAATGTTGGTCTGAAGAAAATACAATTAATCAAACGTGGTTGATTGAAGATCTGTACAATACTGTTGCAAGAGAGAACTTGGAAATATATGGGTTGTAGAGAAATACATGCCTATGTTATACAAAATTGAATTGAGCTACTTTTCAATTTAATCAACAACAAAAAATTGCATCTACCGCCTAGCGAGGTTGCAGCTGGCTAGCTGGCTACATAGCTGGCTAGCTAGTGTGATACATCTGCAACGAAAGGTAAGATGCTAAAGAAATATCTTGCAATTATGTTGATTGAAAAGGACTTTAATATGTTTGCTTGGTCGCTAGATGCTTCTTAATGTATGTTGTTGTAACAATAACCATGCGCTGTGCAGCCATCATTGCCAGCTAACTTGGCTACTTAACTCGCTGTAGACAGTCAGTGTTGTCAAGGCCAAAACATCGGGCTGAAGTTACGGAATAGTGCTGCGGCTGCAGCGGCTGTGCGTGTTGTTTAGCTAGGTCTCGGGGCCCGTACGGTACTGTAGCGGGATAGCTAATTGGTACATGAAGAAAGTGGTTCCGTAAATCGTTTTTTCAAAATCTCTGCATTCCATGTGAAGTGGTATGTAAATTAACTAAGCTAATTAAAATATTTGTATCGCTGTGGATTTTTTTTGTCCACGTTATCGTTTGAGAGCTCTTGAGCTGTTCGCTTCTGCAGCATAGAAGCTAAGCAGCCATATATTGTTTATTGTTTTGTTAGCCAATAGTTGGCTGTATGTTGCCAAATTAATATTACCCGTGTAATTACCTTTTTAGATATATTTTGGACATTAAGTGCTGGCACTAGCAGGGTTGGGAATGCGTTAGTGGTGAGCTAACGTTATTTATATTTTTTTTTGCTAGCTTGCCGTTTATGGCAAGCTAAATCCATTGCTTGATTGTATAGGAGGTTAACGAAAGTTAGACCGAATTTCTGAAATTTCCCGTACCGTATCTAATTAAAATATAACGCTTTTATTGCATGCAACTTGTGGCACGACATTTAATTCAATTTACTGTCTAGCTAGCAAGACTAGTTTTGAATGACACGAGCAACGAAATGATACATTTTGAATCTTGGAACACCTCCATTCCATTCACAGGTATTTGCAAGAGAGGAGGAAGAGATACTATTTCAAACAACGCAGGCAGGGGACGGATCGAGAGAAGTGGAGTTGGAAAGAAGTTCCTGTTCTCTTCCCGTGCATCTCTCGTTGACACTTCTGCCTCACCGTCATTATCATGATCAAGTCATCTTACCGCGATCATTGAAATTATTGGTGCTAGTCTTAGTTCCCGTTTGATTTAGGGAGCGTACGTCACATTTCGCCATTCCACCGACACCATTCCCAGTTCCCTAATTCTGAACTTGGCAGCTATCAGCTCTGAGTTGCTAAATTGTGACCAGAGCCCACCGACTCTAAACCACTGCACACAGAACAACCAAGTAGCCTTTAACATCTTATCAGGACAACACTGATCCTATCCTTTCGACAAGGTAAGAACTTAAGTTTAAAATCTCCTCTCTGAATCGGTTGATTTTGTGGAATTTCCAGCTACTAGTTTGTGGATGGTGACAGCAGTATATTTGCTGTGTGTTTGATGTGATGAAAGTGCCCTTCTTGCATCAACAGAAGCCTTGAGCTCCTGGGCAAAACAGGAGTATGACTGCAGAGACTCTTAACTTCGGCCCAGAATGGTGAGTTCCTTTTTATATTAATAACAATTTATGATGATGATAATAATAAGAAAAGGTAGAAACACAATAGGTGGCTTCACTGCTGGCCCCAGTAATGTATTCATTTAGCAGACACTTTTATCTAGACACTTTTATCCAAAGCGACCCACAGTGGGAAGCTTTTGACTGCGACCTATTGGTCTGCAGTCAAATGCACTAACCACTGAGCCGAATCCATCCCCCTGAGCTACGACCTATCCTGTACAGATCACATCCACCCCCATGCGCTCGACTCACCAGCTCTTCTGCACGTTGTTGGGTTGGATTTACAATAGGGGTGGGAATCTTTTGGTACCTCACTATTAGATTGAAATTGATTCTTAAAAAAATAAATAACATGACAAAAATAAATAAATAAATTTGTGAATCGATGTGAATCGCTAGAAGACTGAATCGTGATTCAAACGTGAATCCGATTTTTCCCCCCACCCCTAATTTACAATATCTTTTGTGGTTTCTAATGCTTGTTGTGGTTCTCCCAGGCTTCGTGCACTATCCCGAGGGGGCCACATGACCTCCCCCCCTACCTCTCCAGCAATGCCAAAGTCCAAGCTGGCCGATTACCGCTATGGCCGCGAGGAGATGCTAGCACTTTATATCAAAGATAACAAGGTAAGCTACAGTACGACGAGGGCTTTTTAATAAAACGCCGGCCTGCTTTGTAAACACCAGGTATTAGTTTCATACATCTCTCTCAGATGGTGTTTATTAAAAATAGACTCAGCCAGTGTGTGTGAGTGATGTAAAGTATTGTGTTGGTGTGTGTGTGAGGTATAACATGGTGTGTGTGTGTGTGTTGGTGTGTGTGTGAGGTATAACATGGTGTGTGTGTGTGTGTGTGTGTGTGAGGTATAACATGGTGTGTGTGTGTGTGTGTGTGTGTGAGGTATAACATGGTGTGTGTGTGTGAGGTATAACATGGTGTGTGTGTGTGTGTGTGTGTGTTTGTGTGAGGTATAACATGGTGTGTGTGTGTGTGTGTGTGTTTGTGCAGGTCCCAGAGGACATGCAGGATAAGGAGTTTGCTGCGATCCTGCAGGATGAGCCTGTGCAGCCGCTGGCTCTGGTCGCCCTCACAGAGGAGGAACAGGTAACCCTGATCCCTCCGTGAACCTCACCCTGATCCCTCCCTGAACCTCACCCTGAACCTCACCCTGAACCTTCCCTGAACCTCACCCTGAACCTTCCCTGAACCTTCCCTGAACCTCACCCTGAACCTCACCCTGAACCTCACCCTGAACCTTCCCTGAACCTCACCCTGAACCTCACCCTGAACCTCACCTGAACCTTCCCTGAACCTCACCCTGAACCTCACCCTGAACCTCACCCTGAACCTCACCCTGAACCTCGCCCTGAACCTCGCCCTGAACCTCGCCCTGAACCTCGCCCTGAAACTCGCCCTGAACCTCGCCCTGAATCTCGCCCTGAACCTCACCCTGAACCTCACCCTGAACCTCACCCTGAACCTCGCCCTCACTCTAATCGACACTTTCCCTGTCTGTCCCACTCTGTCCTTCCTGTGTTGTGGTTCCTAACCTCCGTGTTGCTCCCCTCCAGAGGAACTTCTCCATGTCTGTGAACAGCGTAGCCGTGCTGAGGCTCATGGGAAAAGGAGGTGGGGCCGCCCCTGTGGGCGTGGCCAGGGGCCGCGGAGGCATTCGAGGAGGCAGAGGTGAGATCACGCTGACTCCGTCCACTAGGAGCCACTCGTGTGTTGTGTGTAAGGTCTAGTAGAGCAGGTGTTGAGCTGTGTGTGTGTGATTACAGGACGAGGAAGGGGCGATGGTGTGTTCTACCAAAGAGGACCCGAGGAGGGGGAAGTGGGATTCGGACGCGGCCGAGAGGTGCATCGCAGCCAGAGCTGGGAAGACAGGTGACCTCACTTCCTGTTACCTCACTAGGAGCTGTGTACGAAGGGAGTTCATTACCCAGGAGCCTTAGCTCTTTTGCCTTAGCGTTTTTTAGTTGCATGGACACCAACATGGGATGGCAAGATAAGGTAAATTTGGCCTATAAGTGGATTTATGTCTATGCAGTCAGTGGTCAGTATGTTGAATGTCAATAGATTCAATGGATTTTTACAACAAATTTTTTATAACCTGGTCCTTAGCTCCCATTAGCTTTTAGCTCATTCAAAATCTGTTACTTAAGGTGACGAGTTCCTGCTGGTCCCATGAAATCTAAACTTCCAACGTTATGATGTTGCCTAAACCTTCCCATATTCCACCTAAGACCTGACATGACACCCCACACACACGGCCACTTCTGACTCCGCCTACCGACGTCCTGTCTCTCAGAGGTGAGCGGCGCTTTGAGAAGCCAATCAGGCGTGAGGTGGTGCGCCCTGCCTTCGAGGAGGCGGGTCCGCTGGGCAGGAAGGAGTTTGGGCGTGCCGACAGCGACAACTGGCGCAGCCTGAGGGAGGAGCAGCAGCAGCAGCTGCAGCTGCAGCAGCAGCAGGAGGAGGAGGAGGAGGGGGCGGAGCCAGGGGGGAACTGGAGGATCGCTGGGTCCAGACGTGATGGTACGAGCATGCACACACACACACACATCTGTATATACACACACACACACACACATAGACAGGATGGTAGTTGTCCAGTAACAGGGTTGGAGCGTAAGACGTGTGTGTGTGTAACGTGTTACATTTACATTTAGTCATTTAGCAGACGCTCTTATCCAGAGCGACTTACAGTAAGTACAGGGACATTCCCCCGAGGCAAGTAGGGTGAAGTGCCTTGCCCAAGGACACAATGTCATTTGGCACAGCCGGGAATCGAACTGGCAACCTTATGATTACTAGCCCAATTCCCTAACCGCTCAGACACCTGACTCCCGTGTTCTCGCACCTCCAGACGGAGGCCCTCGCTCAGCCGGTTGGCGGGACCACGGCGGCCGCCGGAAGTTCGAGTTTGACTTCCGCGAGGGCGAGGGGGGCGGCGGGGGGCGTAGGCGCCGGGGCAGCGAGGGGGGGGAGGACGACAGGGACGGCCTCCCTGAGTGGTGCACCGACGAGGAGGACGGAGAGATGGGAACCTTCGACGCCTCTGGAGCCTTCATGTGTATTAAGGTAAGGGGGAGGGGGGATGTTTTGCACTGCTGTGTGTGTGTGTGTGGAGCTGTTATGAGAGTGTGTGAAGCTGTTCTGAGTGTGTGTGGAGCTGTTCTGAGTGTGTGTGGAGCTGTTCTGAGTGTGTGTGGAGCTGTTCTGAGTGTGTGTGGAGCTGTTCTGAGTGTGTGTGGAGCTGTTCTGAGTGTGTGTGGAGCTGTTCTGAGTGTGTGTTCTGCCCGTGTGTCCTGACAGAAGGGTTTGAAGGACGCCATTCCTGAAGACCAGGAGCTGGAGTTTGGGGCGTTGGAGGAAGAGGATGAGGAAGAGGAGGAGGAGGAAGAGGAGGGCGAGGCCTGTCAGGGAAGCAAGGAAAACTTCTCAGAGAAAGGTGAGAGTCCACACCTACACTCCCCTCAATCTGATTAAGAATCCATACAAAAGCATTCTGATGACACATTGGCTCTCTCGCTCTCTCTCTCTCTCTCTCTCTCTCTCTCTCTCTCTCTCTCTCTCTCAGAAGAGAGTAAAAACGTGTGTGAAGGAGAGGACACCCACAGGAGCCCTCCTCCCCCCCCAGCGCTGTCAGCCCCTCCCTGCCTGGACCTTCCTCCTGGCCGATGTGCCCCCGAGCCCGCCCTGGCGCCCGTCTCCCAGCCCACTAAAACCAGCCACCACGGTACGCAGGCCCCCTCAGGCCCCCTTAGGCCCCTGGCTGTCACTGTCACTGCGGATCGGAGGATGTGTTTGTGGTGACTGAGCCTCCGTTTGCTTTTCCCTCCTCCTCTCTCTCTCTCTCCTCCAGGAGGTTCATCTCCAGGCGGTGGAGCCCAGCTTAGCCCAGACCCCCCCACGTCCTCCGGCCTCCTGCCTCCTCCCTCCTTCGCTGCGTCTCTTCTCTCCTCCAGCGCGGGGGAGGCAGAGGAGGACGAGGGCATGAAGCACCTGCAGCAGGTACGGAGTCCATACTGAGGTCTCACAGGGGGAGACCATTTGAACCTGCAATCTCTTGGGTCTGCTGTCAAATGCTCAACACGCTTGGTTGAAATAATTCACCTCACCTCCCTCAGGAAGCTGAGAAGATGGTGGCGTCTCTCCAGGACACCTCTCTAGAGGAAGAGTGCTTCACTCAAGGCCTGCAGGACGCCCGAAACCTCTCCTCTCACACCCACCCCCACCCCGCTGCCCACTCCCACCCCGCGACCCACACTGCCCCCCACTCCCACCCCTCCGGACACACCCTCCCCCTCTCCGCCAGCGCCCTGCCCCTCTCCAGCGAGGCGGCCATGAAGTGGTTCTACAAGGACCCTCAGGGAGAGATCCAAGGTATACACACTACCACCCCCCAACACACACACATATAGACACACACACACATAGACACACACACATAGACACACACAGTAATACAGGGAGTCTGTTGGCTGAGCGGTGAGGGAATCGGGCTAGTAATCCGAAGGTTGCCAGTTCGATTCCCGGTCATGCAAACTGACGTTGTGTCCTTGGGCAAGGCACTTCACCCTACTTGCCTCGGGGGGAATGTCCCTGTACTTACTGTAAGTCGCTCTGGATAAGAGCGTCTGCTAAATGACTAAATGTAAAACAGTGGATGTAACCCTTTCCCTGGCTGGTGGTGTCCGCAGGGCCCTTCTCCACGGTGGAGATGTGTGAGTGGTTCCAGGCGGGCTACTTCACCATGACGCTGCTGGTGAAGAGGGGCTGCGACGAAGGCTTCCAGCCCCTGGGCGACGTCATCAAGATGTGGGGGCGTGTCCCCTTCTCCCCCGGCCCCTCCCCACCGCCCCTGCTGGTACGACAGCCCCCTCCACCCCGGGCCTCCACTGTGAGTCAGACCTCTCTCTGTGTGTGTGTGTTACTGAGTGAGTGGTGTGTGTGTGTTATGGTGTTGGTGGTTGTGCGTAGGAGCTCCAGGTGTGTGTTAGGGCTGGGCGATATATCAATAAAATTGATATCTCGATATTGTAAATGTGTGACGTGTTGTCTCTGCCCAGGGGAACATGGACCAGGAGCTGTTGAAGAAGCAGTTAGAGCAGGCAGCTACTGCAGCGTTGTACCAGCAACTCCAGATGAGATTCCAGCACATGAACAGGTAGCCCTCCCCCCTCTCTCTCTCTCTGCTCTCTCCCCTACACACTGCTGTGTGTGTGTGTGTGTGTGTGTGTGTGTGTGTGTGTGTGTGTGTGTGTGTGTGTGTGTGTGTGTGTGTGTGTGTGTGTGTGTGTGTGTGTGTGTGTGTGTGTGTGTGTGTGTGTGTGTGTGTGTGTGTGTGTGTGTGTGTGTGTGTGTGTGTGTGTGTGTGTGTGTGTGTGTGTGTGTGTGTGTGTGTGTGTGTGTGTGTGTGTGTGTGTTAGGAGGTACTTGTAGAATACTGATGCGTGTTTGTCTGCAGGGGTGGAGAGTCTGGCCTGATGCCCTCGATGAACAGGTCAATGTCGGTTCCAGATAATGGGTCCATGTGGGACGTGCATACCTCAGCCTCCCAAACATCAGGTACACCCAGTAGTAACACTACCTGAGATGTTCTCTCTCACACACACACACACACACATTCCTTTTGAGCATCAAACGCCAGTTCTGTTTTTGAGGTCTGAGCGTGTCTCGTCAATCGCAGGTGAGGCCAGCCTCTGGGACTTAACCATGAGTAACTCCACTCAGGGGCCGTCCCTGGAGCAGCTTCAGAAGGTAGGAGGCCCACGCCCTCTCCCCCATCCTCACCCCTGACTGACCGCTGACTCTGATGCTGACTCATCCTCTGCTTCTAACCCTGCCTCTGCTCGTGCTCAGCTCCAGGACAGGCGCGAGGCAGAACTCAGGTCCAAGAGGGAGGAGGAGGAGAGGAAGAGGAGGGAGGAGAAGAGGCGGCAGCAGGAGGAGCAGAAGAGGAGGGAGGAGGAGGAGCAGCTGTATCGTCGGAAGCAGGTACTGGGAGTGTGTTTGAGGTGGGGTGTGTGTGAGGCGATGTGTGTGTGTCTTCCAGCCAGATTCACTTCTCTCCCTGAAGGAGGCGCAGTAGTCTTTGTGTCCAGCAGTCTCTCTCTCTGTATCTCTGTCTCTCTCTCTCCATCAGTCTAAGTAGTCTCTCTCCATCAGTCTAAGTAGTCTCTCTCTCTCTGTGTGTGTCCAGCAGTGTCGCCAGCAGCAGGAGCTGATCATGAAGCTGTTGCAGCAGAGCCAGGCCCCTGGCTGTGGGCCCTCAGGAGGGGGCTGGGGCGGGGGCCCCTCGGGGCTCTCCAAGCCGGGAAAGAGCCTCAGTCTGCTGGAGCTGGAGACAGAGAGACTGCTGAAGCAACAGAGGGCCCAGCAGCAGAGAGACAGGGTGAGGACACACACACACACACATGCACTCTCTCTCACACTCACGTACGCTCTCACACACACACTCAGGTAGTGGAAGCAGGGTTGGTTTAGGAGGTGTTGTGAAGTTCCGCACTGACCCGTGTGTGTGTCGCAGCACGGAGGCCTGACGATGGGCCAGTGGGGCGAGGGCGCTGGGGGCATGTGGTCGGGCGGGGGCATGGAGGCTAAAGGCAGCTCTGGAGGGATGAGCGTCTGGGAGGAGGCCCTGAAGAACCAGAACAGCCTCCGCAACATGGGCATGAA
This sequence comes from Osmerus mordax, assembly GCF_038355195.1. Lineage (NCBI taxonomy): Eukaryota > Metazoa > Chordata > Actinopteri > Osmeriformes > Osmeridae > Osmerus > Osmerus mordax. Next base: position 11,838,619 of record NC_090068.1, on the reverse strand, counting down.
GAACAGCCGCAGCAGCCCCTCGCTCAGGTACGAGGGGGGAGGGAAGAGGGGGGGGGGGTTTGGGGTTGTATGTGTGCGACAAAGTAGGATTTGTGTGTGTGTGTGAATGCTGTGTGTACATATTAACCTGTGTGTGTGATGCTGCAGCGAGCAGTACATGCTGCGGAGGAAGCGCACGGAGGAGGAGGACAAGCTGCTGAAGCTGCTGCAGGGCATCAAGCAGCCTCAGGACGGCTTCACCACCTGGTGTGAGCAGATGCTGCACGCCCTCAACACCTCCACCACCAGCTCCTCCTCCGCCCTGGACGGTACGCACTCACACACACACGCCCTCAACACCTCCACCACCAGCTCCTCCTCCGCCCTGGACGGTACGCACTCACACACACACACACACACGCCCTCAACACCTCCACCACCAGCTCCTCCTCCGCCCTGGACGGTACGCACTCACACACACACGCCCTCAACACCTCCACCACCAGCTCCTCTTCCGCCCTGGATGGTACGCACACACACACACACACACGCCCTCAACACCAGCTTCTCCTCCGCCCTGGACGGTACGCACTCACACACACACACAATTTCTCCTGGTCTAACCCGTGTGTGTCTCCCTGGACAGTGGCCACCATCGTGGCCTACCTGAAGGAGGTGGAGTCTCCGTACGAGGTTCATGACTTCATCCGCTCCTACCTGGGAGACACAGTCGAAGCCAAAGAGTTTGCCAAGCAGTTCCTGGAGCGCCGTGCCAAACAGAAAGCCAACCACCAGAGACAGCAGCAGCAACAGCAGCAGCAGCAGGTGCAGCAGCTTTCAAAAGAAGTTGCTGGCCTGTCGATGAACAACTTTCCTCTGCAGGTAAAGCCCTCAGCCCTCTCCCTGTCTGTCTCACCCCTCTCCCCCCCCCAGCCGCCTGCACCCCCAGCCCTCTCCCTGTCTCACCCCTCTCCCCCCCCCCCAGCCGCCTGCACCCCCAGCCCTCTCCCTGTCTCACCCCTCTCCCCCCCCCCAGCCGCCTGCACCCCCAGCCCTCTCCCTGTCTCACTCCTCTCCCCCCCCAGCCGCCTGCACCCCCAGCCCTCTCCCTGTCTCACCCCTCTCCCCCCCCCCAGCCGCCTGCACCCCCAGCCCTCTCCCTGTCTCACTCCTCTCCCCCGCCAGCCGCCTGCACCCCCAGCCCTCTCCCTGTCTCACTCCTCTCCCCCCCCCCAGCCGCCTGCACCCCCAGCCCTCTCCCTGTCTCACCCCTCTCCCCCCCCCCAGCCGCCTGCACCCCCAGCCCTCTCCCTGTCTCACTCCTCTCCCCCCCCAGCCGCCTGCACCCCCAGCCCTCTCCCTGTCTCACCCCTCTCCCCCCCCCCAGCCGCCTGCACCCCCAGCCCTCTCCCTGTCTCACTCCTCTCCCCCGCCAGCCGCCTGCACCCCCAGCCCTCTCCCAGCACCTACTGGGATTTCCCTACTCCTCAGTCGTGGAGCCACGGCGGAGTTACACTGACCTTTTGTGTTGTTGACCTCTTCCTGCTGTGTGTGTGTGTGTGTGTGTGTGTGTGGGTGTAGTCCATGTTCCAGGCTGCTCAGATGGGGAAGGGAGGCCTGTATGACGGCCAGGGAGGGAAGATGAAGAAGAAATCAAGCATGATGCTCCACTCTGACCCCAGCATCCTAGGTAGGCAGCCCCTTGGACCTACCCTCCTCTCCCCCCCCCCCCCCTCTCTCTTCCTCTCCCCAGCCCTCTGGACCTACCCTCCTCTCCCCAGCCTTGCTGGACCCCAGGCTTTCTCTCTTCTTCTCCAGGAGGCTGAACCCTGCCCTCTTCTCTTTCTCTCAGGATACTCGTTCCTGGGTGCCGGAGACAGGATGAACCTGGGGGAGATGGAAACCGTGGAGGATTACTGATCCAGCCGTATCTACCTGAATCCACCTGAGGCCTTACACCTGGAACACACACACAACGAATGTGCACTGCTGAGCTACTCTGCGCCCATGTGCCGAGGAGCAGGTGAAGCAGGTTCTCCTCCACCCTCCCTCCCCGAGGAGAAGGAGGGTGGAGGAGAGATCCTCCAGCACTTAGTTAAGCACCTTAAACTAAACTAATGCACTTTACTAACAGGGCGTTTCAATATTTGAAATGAAGTTTCGCCTGTTTTTTTTTTTGTTTGTTTTTTTAATGTTTTGTTTTTCTTTTCTTTGTTGTATTTTTAGGATGCAAAATGTGCATATGTTGCATTTATAATGTCTACAAATATGAATCTATACTTGAGGATGCGCAAGCAGACAGGTCTTTAGTATGGATCTGAAGGTGGCTCCTCCACAGTCGCGGTGAAGATCTGGGGATTCACAACGGTAGTTTTTTTTTAGAGAGTATATTCTTTTTTGAAAGAGACACTGTTGTTTTTTAAATCGATATAAAATGTAAAGCTATAACAAATCTGAATTTTATTAAGAAAATAAAAAAACTTGAAGGTTTGCACTTAGAAAAACAAAGGAGTAGTTAGTTGGGTGGTCGTCGTGGAGACGTTCGGTGACCGCCAGTGTACTTGTGTGGCCGATTTACAGCCTGCACAATTTTTTATTGCTTACAGAGATGCATAAAAGGCCATGTTTTTACTTTTATCCATTGTTATCTTTCTCAAAAAGATTCATTTTTTCTTCTTTTTTTTGTTGTACTTTTGGAAGAATGTATGCAATTTCTGCCCATGTCAGAGTGAATGATTGGTAGCCAATCGGTGTGCGCGCGCGTTCTGTTCTGCTCATGAAAGTTTGAGGACGTACGCCATTTTGCTTTGTCGTCCCCCCTCCGTCGCCCCCGCCTGCCCCACACAGGAAATGCCTGGTCGAAGGTCTATGTTGGAAATCCTGTTTACGCCTGAGTGTTTGCTGGCCTCCACTCTTGTCATTGGTGCTTACTGCCTCCACGGTCCTCCCTGTGCCTCAAGGCTCTGGGAGTCTGGAAGCAGACTTATGGATGAAAGGTAGACCCCCCCCACCCCACCCCCCCCTCTGGTGTATTCAGCTGCAGTTCAGCCCCTATCCGGAAAAATCTTTCGCTCTCGGTAAGAGTGCCCTGTCACCTTACCTCTTCGTTCTCTTTGTTGTGGTTGCGGAGCCGAGAGAAACCCCCCCTTCCCCCCCCCCCCCCCCCCAAGGGCATGTTGTGGCCTTGTACCTTCGTGTCAGTGTTTTGGTCTGTGTTACCTGTTGTCTTGCAGGCGATTGGCCACGGCAAGCGTGTGAATTCTGAACTCTGAGAGTAGCTCTGTTTTTTTTTTTTTTTGTTACGTCTGAATCGAATGTTTGAATGACTTCTAAAACAAAGTGAAAAGTATTTGGACTTGGTATATGGAGCACTTTTGAGGCTGCTACATTATTGTATATTGTTCATATTGTGTTTCTTGTTCTTCTTTGAACTTTTTTTTTTTTTTCTTTTCTTTATAAGAAAAAAAAAAAAATGAATGTATTCCAAAAATGAAAGACATGTAGAACAGTTCATCGACACTTCAAACGAGTTGTTCTAAAAGGATTTGAGGAGATTAAGAGGGAAGAAATATTCCCTGAACGTGAAATACTGTACATGTAACAGATCTGCATGCCGCTGAACACACTGCCTTGTCAGACGCCTTGGACTCAGAAGAACATCTCTGAGCATCCGACACGTTGGGTTTATCAACAGACAGACTGTCTGAGAAATGGAAATCTAACAAATTGGCAGCCATTATATCTTGTGTGTGTCTGTGTGCACACGTGACGGACTCACTGAAAACATAATACCAAGGTTCTACAACTGTCAAGGAAAAATGTAGCAGTAGTTCTCAAATCAAGTACTGGTCTGTGTTTTCTATTTTTGTGAATGTGTGGTTTGCGACTTCAACGATCCGGAGGAATGGAGGCGTGAGGAAAGGATTGGTACTTCATCTGCAAACTGAAACAATCCTCGCTTGAACCATTTTTATTCATACTGCGTCTGGATTATATTTTTTTATACAAAAAAAAAAAAAAAAAACTGCTACGGAAAAAAAATTATGGGAATTAACAACAAAAAAAGACAATGGACAATTTTTCTCACCAAGATGTTATGTGGTTCTGTTAGTTTCACATGGCTTCTCCCAGGAGAGATGCGGGAGTGAGTGACAAAGGAGGGGACGGATGTTTCTCCTCATCGCTTTCCAGGCCTGATTTGAAAGGACTAGAAATCAGGCCATCCTGGACCTCTATACTCAGTGACTGGTCAGCTGTTGGCGTGGGGTTCCCTATGCAGGCTCATTGATCGTGGACAGATCACTGTAAAAGGATTCAGAAAATCAGTTTGAGAAGGAAATAGAAAAAAACATATTTTTGTAATGTACGTGACGGAATTCGAATCTGTTTGGAAATCCTCCTCAGCTACTGGACAGTGGATCATAGAAGGGCTTAAGTCCTCAGTTCAGCCTTGACGGTTTAGTTTTTGTTTTTTCTCCTGATTTTTGTTTGAGCATTCATCTTATCGTAAAATGAACTGCTTGTGGTGAAATGGACATGTTGGTGGGACTGCATTCTACGTGCTCTCCGAGAGGACAGCACTCCTCAAGGACGACCTTTTGTTGGTCGAGTTACGAGAGCGGTCGACGAGACGCTGTCCTGAGCGTGCGGCGAGACGCTGTCCTGAGCGTGCGGCGAGACGCTGTCCTGAGCGTGCGGCGAGACCAGACGGGCCTTGTGCCGAGGGCATGCCCGCGTCCCTGGCCTCACCACCCAGGTCAGAAACCAAACTCCTTGTTTCCACCATTTTACCGTGTAACTGCAATAGGGATCTCCACCCAGGATGGTTGATCCCCAGGCAGGAGCTGGATAAATGATTTGATCAGACGGCCTAATTAGTAGCTGTTACCGGGGGTGTAGATCAGAAATGATTGGGTTGCTCAGGACTTGTCCAGTTAATGAAGTCGGCCACTTATACTGACGTCTGGACAGATCCTTCTGATAAGCCCTTGGGGGCACTTAGCCCTGGGGCACTTAGCCCTGGGGCACTTAGCCCTGGGGCTGCACAGTAATGGGTTGTTAATAATATCCTCTCCTCCACAGGACTCCACCTGTAAGGACTGGAGGATGTCTTGGTGCTGGCCACACACCCCTGGATAACTGGGACACGAGGCTGGAGGGTGCCCCTGGATGGCTTGGGACTGGAGGCTGGGGCTGGGGCTGGGGCTGTGAGCCTCCTGCTGGACTTGAGAGGCTGGGGTTGCTCCTTGTTGGCTCCAGGGAGGAGAGGAGGAACAGGAGAGAGCAGGAGGTGACTCTGGCACCATCGTTGCTTCAGCGCTGGATTTGAACCGGCAACGAGAGACTAATCCAGGCTGATCAACTAATACCAGGGGATAGGACTCTTGACGACACACCGATACACACACACACACACACACACACACACACACACACACACACACACACACACACACTGTTATTCTAAAGCACGCCTACATTCATCCACTGTACACACACACACACACATACTTACATGCAAACTCATACCTGTGTAAATATCTGGTTGTCAAGTTTCTTCTCCTGATTGTAAATACGGAACTTTTTTTGTGTTTGATAGTTGATTTGACACATTATTGGATTTTTTTTCTTGCCTTAAGTTGTATATAAAGCTGTCCACAAGGACCATCGCCCAATCATCCTTTAATAGAACATTGTAAAAGAAGAAACTATTTGTGTGGGGAGATTAGTTCCTTTTCTTAAAAAAAAAAAAGTAATTGGTGAAAATACATCTGGAAATTTAAATGCAACATCGAGGTGTCTGCTGTCTAGTTAGACACTTTGTCCCTTTTACAACTGAAATGTGAATGAACAATGTAAATAGTTTTGCTTTGAAAAAGAGAAGTGTAGAATTAACAAATAAATAAAATGGTGTGAAATGTAAAAAAATTTGCGCGACTGTTTCCCAACTTATCCTAACGCATCAGATGTTCATATCTGTTACCTTTTGTCAGGATGGACGAATTTATTTTTTCAAATACTGTGGTAATGGGTCTCGTCCACATGGGGGCGGTGTAGCTGCAATGTTGTTTTACTGAACATCGAACTAAGATTTGTACTTCCCCACTAAGTGGAGACTAGGATGTCGTAAAATATTGGCGCCACTGACAAATCAATAGACAACAAGCGAAAGTTTTAAAGCCATAATAAAGCTCCAAAGTACACGTGCGCCATATTGATCTAAATCGTAAAAAAAAGTTTCCGTTGATGCATTCTATATGGACATTTCAGCAGTATCGTGGCCATAACCTACTAAACTGTTGGTGGAGTTGGATCTCTATTTTATCACGAAAAGAAAGAACTCACCGCTGAAACAACAACAGCTGACTCTTACCAACGTGTTTCCCCCCTCCCCTCTCTGACTCATCGAATGTGCCTCCCGTCTCAGAACTCCATACAGCCCCCTCCTCCCTCTCGTCATGTCTCACGCTCCCGAGCGCATTCTCTGTAAGGACGGATGGAGAGTAGAGAGAAGATGCCCAGAGCCGCTCTCTGCCCCAACTCTAAACAAATGGTTAAGTGACAATAAGTTGACGTTTGTCTGCGAAAATAACGATAGTCGCCTCGCAGCCTGTCGTTTTTAAAGTTAACTAGAAGTTGGGCATCGCTCTGGCCAAGATGGTGCCATTGTAGCGTGCAGTTGCGCTGGGACGGGTGTTTGTATGCTATTGAGAGCCGATAAGAATAAAGCAGCGTAGCTTTTGGAGACAGCCGTGATAGCACGGCGGTCACCGAGGAGCGTCAACCGCTTCTTCGTAAGCACGGAACGGCGCGTTCAACTTCTGTCATTTGAATGGACAACATCCAATGCGCTAACAGGGAACGATGCATTCAGTGTAGAGGGACATACAGGCACAGAGCAAGCGGTCGGTCCGACACTTTATTAGATAAGGTTGACTATTTGAGTTTGGAAAAGGGATGTCTATTTAATACGAACGCTTTACGAAGGTTACGTCTCGGCGCATTGTTCGATGTTGTGCACTGATTGAAAGGGTACGACAGCAGTGGCCTTATCGAAACAATTGGATCATGAGTGTTCTTGGACACGCAAACGAGAGTCTACATTTAGCTGTGCCTTGAAACAGTACGTTCTATAACCTCTCATCCACGCCAGTACCGTGAATGTTCCCCGTAGATTTGTGGACGTTTCCCCGCATGTGGTTGGCGAAGTCACGTTATAGCTTTGCGCTCCGAGGGATTTGGTGAACTTCGCTCGCAGTCTCCACGGTGATTCTTTGTCTGAACGGATCTCCGTTCCCTATATTGGGGTATCATGGCAGCAGAGAGTCGAGGGGCATGGACTGCTTTTGCACCAAAGGACGGCGGTAATTCATTAGGATTTCTAATGATCTTCCTTGTGGATTTACTGGGTGTATCGGCAGCCAACATGGAGCCTATTTATTGGAATTCATTAAACAAAAGGTGAGTGGCTTAGTCTAAACCATGTTTCAGATAACTTGATTTCGACCTTAAGTTATGCCTCAAATTAAACATGATCGGTTTCCCTTATCGCCCCAACTAATGTCAAACCTTGTCCTAGCCACCCGAAGCCAACTGTCAGAGGACTCCGGCCACCGATGCTATTTTGGTAGTGGAGCATGCCACCCGCTACTCCGGTTGTACAACCGGTCTATTTGCCTGTTTCAAGTCTCCGTAACATAATTGCTACGCTTTTAGCCCATATACAATTGATGTCTCGTTGTGACTAACATGGTTTGTCCCAATAGGATACTTGTTGCTGTGTTGTGAGGGACTGGCAGTGCTGGTCTGTCTAGGAAGACTGCAGTCTCGTCAAAAAGCCATAACATTCAACAGATGATCAGTTGGCTGGTTTTAGTAGGCCTAACCAAGTCAATGGCCGGAAATTTGGGGACATTTTTGACCATGTCCTATTCTGGGCCAACAAACAGCGTTTCGATGATGTTAAGCGTGGGAATGCCAGTGTTTTTGGCAAACGGTTATTTTGTCCGGGTTGTGTGAGAGAGGGGTGGTCTCCACGCATGACTGCCTGCTCATAAAGGGTCGCGTGCGTGCAGTCTGTGTTTGAGCCTCCCTCCCGCCGCGTGCAAGATTCCCGCTGAGTTTGGAATCCACGCGAAGGGGACATGATGAGACGGACGGGAATTTGGCCTGGATTTATTCAACTCTATAAGCTACAGACTGGCTTCCATTTTTATATCGAAGCTGAAGCGTTTCCCTTCTCTGGGATGAGGAATTTGGAGGAACCCAAGCACGCTATAAAACATATTGTATGAATAAATCTGTGAGAACTGAGTGATTTGATTTGAAGATCAAACCCACAGGCCGATTTGTCTCGGGTTCAAATTGCTTTCCAGGCTGTGCAACTTTGTATTGGAGAGGGAACATTACTGTAAGGGCCTGACAGCATTAAGGTTTAAATAGAGTCGTATCAGTTGAGAAGTTAGAGAGTGAAAGAGCATGAGGTTTCTCTCATGCGAATGGAATCAAATCTGCTTCCAATATCTTTAAAAGGTCAAATGCTTACTCGCGGTTTATTGAACAGCGCTTCTCCAGTCATAGGTCATGCACACGCGCCCCCACTCATACACTCACACACACTTACACACTTTCACACAATGTTGATTTATACTTGACTGGACTTCAAGTGAACATATAGATTAGCTGAAGAGAAAAATACTAGGCCTACTTCTATTTGTACACTCACAGATAGAATGAAGATAGAAAAGGTTTAGGTTTCTAAATATGTGACGATGTGGCTTGTGAAGCAGAGCTAGCAATCACTAACTCAGGTGAACTGAACAATCAGGTTATTTGTACTTTTTCACAAACTATTCACTGTAACCAAGGTGACAGAGACCTTTGGGCTTTTGTTTAAAAAGCACCTTTCTGTCGATAAACCTCAGGTTGTGGGCATGGGAAGGGGAGTTTGATGCTAGTGGATGAGTGCATTGGGTTTGAATGTTGGGACGGTGCTGACCAACAAGTCTCCCATCCTTGTGGAGTTTGAGTGTGTTTGGGTGGTGCTGATTACACTGGAGTTTGAGTGTGTTGGGTTGGCATGCTATGACGGTGCTACTGACAATACTAGTGGAGTTTGAGTGTGCTGGGTTAGCATGCTATGACGGTGCTACTGACAATACTAGTGGAGTTTGAGTGTGCTGGGTTAGCATGCTATGACGGTGCTACTGACAATACTAGTGGAGTTTGAGTGTGCTGGGTTAGCATGCTATGACGGTGCTACTGACAATACTAGTGGAGTTTGAGTGTGCTGGGTTAGCATGCTATGACGGTGCTACTGACAATACTAGTGGAGTCTGAGTGTGCTGGGTTAGCATGCTATGACGGTGCTACTGACAATACTAGTGGAGTTTGAGTGTGCTGGGTTAGCATGCTATGACGGTGCTACTGACAATACTAGTGGAGTTTGAGTGTGCTGGGTTAGCATGCTATGACGGTGCTACTGACAATACTAGTGGAGTTTGAGTGTGTTGGGTTAGCATGCTATGACGGTGCTACTGACAATACTAGTGGAGTTTGAGTGTGCTGGGTTAGCATGCTATGACGGTGCTACTGACAATACTAGTGGAGTTTGAGTGTGCTGGGTTAGCATAATGGGGCTGCGCTGACTTGCCCAGCTGTGTCTGGTAGGCTTCTTAAAGAGGACAGTGAGCGTTACTGACGGCAGACTGTCCATGTCCGTCGCTCCGGGGTGTGTTGTTCTACAACTCTCTGCCCCCCAAATGTGCATTAAAAATTAATCCTAACAGCCTGCTCAATATTTAATAAACTGCCCGCTAATTGGCTAAAGATAAAAGCCTGGTTAACTGGGCTAAGCGTTTTCGATTAAAACGTTTTTCGAGATTGGGCGAAGACAAAAGAAGCGGAGATTGGGTCTGTGGGGAGGGTCTATGGGGAGGGCTGCGGGGAGGGTCTATGGGGAGGGCTGCGGGGAGGGTCTGTGGGGAGGGTCTGTGGGGAGGGTCTGTGGGGAGGGCTGCGGGGAGACAGTTTAATGAACTGAATGAATGGTTGGTGTTACGCTTTTCCGCTCTTCCCAGCCTCCAGCACCTCCTACCACCCTGACCCCTCTTGCCCCAGCAGGAGAGATCCCTCCCTGGCGCAAGACCGACTCTCAGGAGTGTGTTGCACAGTTTGGGGGTGTTGTGTAGAGATGTGTGTTTTACCAGTCTCTTGATGTCTGGACAAAGTTGTTTACAAAATCTTGTTTGTTTATCTTTGGAACAATTCAGACCATGTCCTCAGAAGGCGTTGATAGACCAGGGCAACTGTGTGTGTGTTTGTGTGTGCGTGTGTGTGTGTGTAGGTGAGTGTGTGTAGGTGAGTGTGTGCGTGTGTGTGCAGTGTTATACAGTCTACTGTATTTAAGTGCCTGACTGCTTATGTGTTAGTAGCATGGGTTTTCTTAGACTAAATATTTAATAAACAGACAGACTAGATTGAAGTGTGGAGACTAAACATGGTCGAGGGCAGGTACCATGGGGCCCCATGCCCTGTGCCCCGCCCGCCATGGGCAAACCTGCCTGCCAATGAGCCAAGGTATGCCGTCTGCCAGACCAAACCAAACGTCCACAAAGAAAGTTTTCTGCGGACTTCTCCGAAAGTGACTTTAGAAATGGTTCCAAAAGAAGCCGTACCACTTGACCTCAGATTAGGGGTGCAAGCGTGAGGGTGGATAATCCTTCAACACAACACACTCCTCATAAACCACTGGAGTGGAGCAGTCCAGTGTCAGGCAACAAAGCAACAAAGCAGTCTGTGTGGGGATTATTCTCTCTCTCTCTCCCCCCCCTCTCTCTCCTTTTCTCTCTCTGTCTCATGCGCCATCTTCATCAAACACTCAGTTTGAGCAATGTAACATAGTTGACATCTTGGCTCAATTAATATTGAGATGCAGAGATGACTCATTCACAGTGCAAACATGCTCAGAGTGAACTTCTCATCATCTCAGGTGGAGACAGATTCATTTCCAGGCACATAACCAGACCCACCCACAGATCAAACTTCCCCTGGGATGTTTTCATATTTTGGAGCAGGGTAATAATTGTATAAATAATTGTATATGTGTGTTTCTGGAGAGGAAGACTTGGGGGTAGGAGAATGTAAATAACTGAGATGAACCGGAGTTCTCATCATCTATGGGTTGTGGGAGGGAGTGAAGTCAAAGTTGACGAGAAATCCAATTAATGATTCATGATATATAGGGGGGGGGGGGGGTCAGATGGCTGAATGGTTAGGGAATTTGGCTATTATCAGAAGGTTGCCGGTTCAATTCATGGCCGTGCAAAAATGACGTGTCCTTGGGCAAGGCGCTTCACCCTACTTGCCTCGGGGGGAATGCCCCTGTACTTACTGTAAGTCGCTCTGGGTAAGAGCGTCTGCTAAATGACTAAATGTAAATATAAAGCAGCCAATCAGCTTCGCCGTTCGCTTGTGTACGTTCTGATGATGGATCAAGCTCACGTACGGCATCATGTCAGCGCTCATTGATTCACACAGCCACCAAAGTGCACGCCGGAATCTTTTCACTGTCCTTGTCATTTTTACATCCATTTCAATTTCAAAGGTGTGTCCCTGGCAGGCTATCAAAGCCTTGGCAGGGCACGAGAGTGAGCTGTGTTGAATGGAGTAATTGCAGTCTTAAGGCGGCATTGATGATGGTTTCACTGTGAGGCGGAGAACATCGGATGATGTTGCCCCCGACGACACAACGGAAAGTTCTGCTATTCCCGTCAGTGTCTTGAGAGGTCACGGTTGTTTTTCGTACAAATTTCTTCTGCTTCTTTGATCCTTCACTCATTTTTTGATGTTATTTCCTGCTTGTTCTTCCTCTCTTGTTTCTCTGCCTCTCCTCTCTCCGTTTGCCCCTTTCCTCTCTGCCTCTCTCTTATAAAGGTTAAGTGGCATGAATAATATTTCTGTGTGCTTGCTTTGCGGAGCATTGTGGGTAATTGGTGAGCGTAGAAAGAAGAAGGGCATGGGGTCCAAACCACCGTGTCAGCAGGGAGAACAGACATGAACAAATAGATTTTGCCAGGGACGTGTAGTTGTTTTAACAAACAAGGGCCACATTCCCCTTCCTACATTCACCTAATTGAGCATCGTTTTCTCTTGAACACAGCTAGCCCTATTTCCTTCCTTGTCTCAGATTTATCGTATGTCATCTATGGCCCCTCATGAATTTGCTGCTCTCAAAATATTAAATAATGTATGTGTGATGACTGGAGCCATTGCAAAGAGCAAGACAAAGGAGCAAGGAGGTGGTTTCTTCTATTTTCTCTCCTACTTTCTCCTTCTGTGTCTATCAGTTTCCATCTCTCTCTCTCTCTCTCTCTCTCTCTCTCTCTCTCTCTCTCTCTCTCTCTCTCTCTCTCTCTCTCTCTCTCTCTCTCTCTCTCTCACTCTCTCACTCTCTCCCCGTCCCCTTCTCCTTTCTTTCTTCCTTCCCCTCTCTCGCTCTCTCTCTCTCTCTCTCTGTCCATCTCTCTCTCTGTCCATCTGTCTTTCTCCTCTCTGTGCATCTCTCTCTCTCTCTCTGTCCATCTCTCTCTCTCTCTCTCTCTCTCTCTCTCTCTCTCTCTCTCTCTCTCTCTCTAAGTACTACCTGTTCTTGTCCTCTGAAAGATATTTGTAGTCCCTCTTTACATTAATCAGCCTTGTGATCCCTTCTTTGATGTTTGGTTTTTAATGTGGAGAAGGAACGACCCCAAGCCTCCCAGGTGAGGGTTACGACCCCAAGCCTCCCAGGTGAGGGTTACGACCCCAAGCCTCCCAGGTGAGGGTTACGACCCCAAGCCTCCCAGGTGAGGGTTACGACCCCAAGCCTCTCAGGTGAGGGTTACGACCCCAAGCCTCCCAGGTGAGGGTTACGACCCCAAGCCTCCCAGGTGAGGGTTACGACCCCAAGCCTCCCAGCTTCAGTGCTTCCGACCCTCCCGCTACAAAAGACTGACCTTTGTTAAAGTGTTTGTCCCCACGGGAGCATTCGATGACTCTGCTGTCAGGAGCCGTTTTCGATGCTCTGTGAGTCAGCATCCAGGAATGTAGCTGCTATCTGTCAGCCCTTAGCTCATTAACCAACACTGATACCAGCTCAGAGACACACTAAGGGGGCTCTTCACATGGAGCACCACTCACTTAGCCGGTCTGGGTTTGGGCTCTGTGTCCCCAGCTCCCCGTGTCCTCTCACGTCTCTGGGAGGCTGTCTGTCTCTTCTCAGGGGACTGATCGACTGCCATTGTGACCTTTCCGAATGTCGGGTTGTCAGGCAGAAAACGTCTCGCAAATCAGCCAGGCTAACTCTCGCTAGTTAGCTGAGGCCCGGGATTGCATTCCGCACTCATGTGACCATGGAAGCCTGGTTCTGCTTCAAAAGCAGCACTGCCATTCCCGGGTGGGCAGGGACTGGGCTGGTCCAATCAGACCATGGTGGTGGGTACTGGTCCCAGGTTGCACTCTTAAGCTGAGGAAGTACTGGAAGCTTGTGTAGTACCGATCGGATGCAGACACACACACACACACAAACCTGCAGACACACACACCACGGGTCTGTGTGTCGTACTGGTGGGGTCCAGCCTGGCCCAGTGAGCTGGCTGAGAGCTGGAGGGTACCTGGTGCTTCCTGGTACGTGCCCAAAGAGAACCTGCAGAGCACACTCTGGTGCTGGGGAGGGAATTAGAGCCCGCAGCATGAATGGTCACCCCCACCACACACACACACACACACACTCACACACATACGTAGCTCCAACCTGACCACTGAGACAGAAAGCAGGGTGTCAAGGAGAGAGAGTTTCATTCACATTTGTGTCAAGTGGGGTGTACATCCAGAGATGGTGAAACAGGCGGGTAACAAAGCTGTAAATAAAACAGACAGCAACAGCTCCTCTCTCACAGACTTACAGAAGAGGAAGGAGGTTGAAGACAGACTTGTTTTCAAGAGGTAGATATCAGTGTTGAATGTGTCTCTAATACGGGCTCACAGATTGAAATGGGAAGTCAAAGTTGCCCTCCCCTCAACCCCTGTGTAAGCACTCCCGAGACAGATTCATTTTGGCCAGAATACATGGGATATTTATAGTCGAAATACATATGCTATCATGATGCATCATTTATGATGGGGCTTAAAAAGAACCAATCGAAATACCACTTCCTTGTTTTCATAGACGCTGACAAAGTAGCAATGCTAAACAAATTGAAAATACGTTTTTTAAGACCGACTTTTAAAAGAACGCTGGCAAGAGTAGAAATGCTAAAGTAATTGAAAAGTCAGGTTTTAAGATCGAATTTTAAAAGGAGTGAAGGGTTTGCGGGAACCTTGTGCGCTATATGGAAGCAAATCAGTGACAATATTTTAAATTTGGCATTGAATACTTAATATTGGTACTCTATTGCCTTCCCTATCTTTGGTATTCCGGATGTTGGAATCTGGATTCGTTCGGCAAAATTTTTTTCACCTCAAATTTCTTTGGCTCAAATCTTTCCAGCTCAAATTTTTGGGATCTGAATTTTACCTTTCGAATTTGAGCAGCCTGAATTTTGTTCTTTTTGAATTTCTGAAGCTTGAATTTTTTTAATACAATTATTGGGATCTTAATATTACTGTTTGAATTTGAGCAACTTGAAATTCCGAACCTTGAATTTTTTTTACTCTTACCAGGTCTTCTTATACACTCAAAGCCAGACTTTGTGTACCACAACAATAAGCTCTAAGTGAGTGGTTTAGACCCTGCTGACCCGGGGGGAACCTCGTGGCTGTTTGATGCTCTGGGCTGTAGTTTGAGGATGTGAGTCTGGCTTCAGTTGTGACTTGCGTCTGACAGCGCTGCCCCTCTCTCTCCCTAATCAGTTATGTCACATGTGTTGAAATGTCACAGACACACACACGCCTGATTGGCCACTTGAAGGGTCCGTCATGGGAACGGTGACATTAGGAAGGAGAGAGAAAGAGAGATCTGTGGAGATACTGAGGTACAGATGAAGGAGACCAGGGCATCCTCAGCAGGTATCTCTGTTCTGCACTAAGCTCTGCTGTAATTGAGATGTTATCGTTGCCCTGCAGTATTATTTTTTATCACAGGTCTTGGTTTAACCCTTGTGCTGCCTTCGGGTCACATGACCCAAAGGTTCACAACGAACCATCGTTGTGTTTACCCAATTATACCCAATGCAAAAAAAATAAAAAATAAAAATCTTTTAACCTTTGCAATGTGGGGGGTCTGAGACAGCCCAACGGTTAAAAGAAAATGCTTCACTTTGTTTTTGTATGCGGTAAAGTTGTCACAATACGACGGTGGGTCACAATGACTGATGGGTCAGAATGACCCGAAGATAACACAAGGGTTAAGCGAAGGAGGGAGGAGGAAAGACGAGGGAGGGTGGAGATGGAGAGAAGGAGGAGGAGGAGGGAGGGAGGGAGGAGGCAGAGAGGAGGAAAGAGAAGGAGGGAGGGAGGGAGGAGGCAGAGAGGAGGAAAGAGAAGGAGGGAGGGAGGGAGGGAGGTAGGGGGCAGAGAGGAGGAAAGAGAGGGAGGGAGGGAAGACGATGAAAGACGAGGGAGGGAGGGAGGAGGCAGAGAGGAGGAAAGAGAAGGAGGGAGGGAGGAGGCAGAGAGGAGGAAAGAGAGGGAGGGAGGGAGGGAGGGAGGGAGGGAGGGAGGGAGGGAGGGAGGGAGGGAGGGAGGGAGGGAGGGAGGGAGGGGAGAGGCAGGAGGCGGGGGAGAGAGCAGCGTGGTGGAGGCGGCGATGGTGATGGCGTTCCCGCTCTGTGATCAAATGTCATTTGTGGTGAGGGGAGGGGGGTTGACATTTTTGTGACGCTCAGATGACCTTGTGGTTCTGGCTCGTAAGGATCCCAGGTGTGTGTGTTGTGTGTGTGTGTGTGTGTGTGTGTGTGTGTGTGTGTGTGTGTGTGTGTGTGTGTGTGTGTGTGTGTGTGTGTGGAGGGGGTGTTTGGACGGATCCGTGAATTCCCAGTAAATTGAAGGCGTCCTCTGTGAGACGTGGGGGTTTAGCAGGAATTAGACGGAATTCACAGTGGAGGTCCGGACACACTACAAAGACCTCCGCCCAAATCCCGGAGGGCTGAGAAGTCGTATTAGAAACAAAAACATAAACCATAGCTGCATAATTGACCCAAGGATTATTAGTGTGGATCCATGCTGTGGATTAGCGTTACATTTACAGGGATTAGCTGTCCATGAAAATGTGTTTTAAAACATTATGCTCTGCTGCTATCTGCTGTCACTGTGAATGCAAACAGAACAGCGTCATCCCAGTCTGTAGACTTCATCCAAACCTCATCCA
Source organism: Osmerus mordax (assembly GCF_038355195.1). NCBI lineage: Eukaryota > Metazoa > Chordata > Actinopteri > Osmeriformes > Osmeridae > Osmerus > Osmerus mordax. Next base: position 11,822,298 of record NC_090068.1, on the reverse strand, counting down.
ACAGCATCATCCTCGTCTGTAGACTTCATCCAAACCTCATCCAACAGCATCATCCCAGTCTGTAGACTTCATGCAAACCTCATCCAACGACATCATTCTATATAGAACTCCACTGGTTGGTCTTCCCAGTCTTAAGAACTCGTCCAGACCTCATCCAGCATTATCCCTCTGTAGACCTCATCCAGGCCTCATCCACCCATCACTGCTGGCCTGCTGGGTGTGAATTTCTTTCTCTCCTATCTTTCCTCTGGTCTATTCTCCTCTCTGCAGAGAGGGTTGTGGTCTGGTCTGGTTAACGCTGCTGAAAGTGATATCTCCACAAGGCCTGATCTGTATTCAGTCCGGAGACAGTTTCAATAAGGGACTCCTCTGAATGATGGAATAATGTGTGCTATCACTGGAGGGGTCTCAAAGGAGAAAGTCCTCCTTACTAAGACACACCACACACACTCTGACACACACACTGCAAACCAACACACACACTCTGACACACACACTGCAAACCAACACACACACTCTGACACACACACCACACCAACACACACATGCAAAGACTTACAGTCTTTCATCTGAACACGCACACACACATGTGCACTTACATAAATCACACAGACAATACCACACATACACACACACACACCATGTCAAGACACATGCAAAGACACACATAGACTAGAGGCCTCCTCACAAACACGCAAGCATGTGCACACACACCAAGTAAACGCACACAAAGACACACACACACACCTGTTCTATCGCATCTCCTGCTTCCCGAGTCCGTGTGGGGGCGAGTCTGTGAATGATGCCATGAATATAGGAGAGTCCTCACCAAACACAAGCCGTCAGACAGACAGAGGGGTAAATACCACACTATCAATCACTCGTTTCTATGGATACCTTCCTCACCTCTCTCCTTCTCTCCCACTCTCTCTTTCTCTCTCCCACTCTCTCTTCTCTATTCACTCCCTCCCTCTCTCCCCCTCTCTCCTCCGTATCTGTCCCTGGCAGGTTCGGGGACGACCGGGGCTACGTGCTCTACCCCCAGATAGGGGACCGTCTGGACCTAATCTGCCCCTCGTCCAGTCCAGCGGGGCCCCGGGCCACCAGCGAGTACGAGTTCTACAAGCTGTACCTGGTGTCCACGCGCGAGCAGGCCGACCGCTGTGAGGTCATGGGCCCCCCCAACCTGCTGCTCACCTGCGACAAGCCCGCCAGCGACATGCGCTTCACCATCAAGTTCCAGGAGTTCTCCCCCAACCTCTGGGGACACGAGTTCAAGAGCCTCCAGGACTACTACATCATCGGTGAGTG